>NW_005303818.1:0-736 GCF_000412655.1 Myotis brandtii
CCCAGGCATGGGTCTATACCAGTTCATCTGAGATCACATCTTTTTATCATGACCACAGCCCTCCTCTGTCCCACTAGTTCTCACTGCACTTCCTTTCCTGTGTGTGACCACACGGGAAGACTTCTGACTGTTCTCCATGTTTGAGCAGAGCAGTAGATGCTGGATGTGAGGCTACACTCAGGCTCATCTTCCTGAGCTCTCGGGGCAGCTGCTTCTCTGGACTCTGCCACACTGTAGTGCCCCAGGAGCTATTTCATGGCCTGACACCTCCAGGGACAACCAAGTGAGAAGTATGGCCTTACCTCAGCCTAACAACTCTATGAGGTCTGTTCCCTGCTTTCTTCATATTTAGTCCATGTCACACATCCCCCACCTCCACCCTGCACCTGTACTCCAATCTCCTGGCTCCTTGAAAATGCCATGTTTCTTCCTGCCTTAAGGCCTTTGCACACGCCATTCCTTCTGCGCCAAAGGTTCTCTCTTACCCTTCCTATTCCCTTCATCAGTTAATCCTTCACTTATATGCACTCAAACATCACTTCCTCAGAGGAGTAATTCCTGACCCCCAGATTAGAACAGGGTGGTACCTGGTTTTCCTAGTTTTGCACACTTTCCTTCAGAGAATGAATCATAGTTTGTAATTATGCATTTATTGATATCTGTTTCTAAGTTCCATAAGGGCAAGGACTTAATTTGTTTTGATCACTGTTGAGTCCCACTATCTAAAATAGTGCCA
>NW_005303819.1:0-736 GCF_000412655.1 Myotis brandtii
ATCCAGCCTCCAAACCAGA
Organism: Myotis brandtii; assembly: GCF_000412655.1. NCBI lineage: Eukaryota > Metazoa > Chordata > Mammalia > Chiroptera > Vespertilionidae > Myotis > Myotis brandtii. The sequence continues at coordinate 20 of NW_005303819.1, forward strand.
CAAGAAAATTGCTCCTCTAAGGACCGTCCCGTGGTTCCAACCTCTAGAGTCCAGTCCAAATCCTTTCTAGAACGCAGCTCTTTTCAGGGCATTCAAGCCTTCCAAATTTTAACTGTCATTATCTCACCAACATACATCTCACATGCTTGACATGCTCTCGGAACTCTTCCCTCGCCCACCATTTCAGCTAGTTAACTCCTACGCACTCTCCCCTCTTAAAATCTCACTTTCTCTAGGGGCTCCTTCCTGCACCCCTGCTCAGAGCCCCTCCTCCCTCTCTGACTCCCGGGCTGCCTGCTTTTATAGCTCAATCACAATGATTATAATCTTCAGTCGATGTGTCTTTGTTATGCCCTGGACTGTGAGCCTCTCGAGGGCATGGCATTTGCCTGATTCATCTCAGGCTCCACACAGCCCCATGTCGCATAAATGTTTGATGAACAAACAAATGAGCCCATCAATCCTTGAGGGAGAGACAGGGAGGTAAGCTGGGACTGGAATCTCGGTTACAAATTGAAAGCTAGGGTGTGGGGCGCACGTGGTGCTGCCTGCAGGGGTCTGGGGGGCAGTTTACATTTCTCAGTAAGTGGTCTAACTGTAGACCAAGCACATTTACAAGGAACTGGTGGAAAGAAACAGGCAAGAGTGCAGTCACCTGCATCCAGGTCCGGCAATTACTGCCGATGCTGGCTGAAGATACAGCTTGAGTGGATAGGG
>NW_005303820.1:0-736 GCF_000412655.1 Myotis brandtii
ACTTCCTATGACACCTGGGACTTGGTTACTTTAAGTACATAAATCAGCCTTCTGAGAAATATTATTCGGTTTCCTGAGCTTAGTTTAAGCTGAATTACAAGTGACCCTATAGAATTATTTTATTCCCCTTTAGCCTGAATTTCTGTGCAAAGGATTAAAAAACCACGTTGTCTGTTTGTATTGGCGTGTTTTCTCTCACCCACCCCTTTTTAATAACTTCGGCTCCTTAAATCTATATTCTACACGGTATTTTATAGAAATTTGCCAAACATGTAAATGCCCAAAGTGAACTAGGCCTTCACTATTTCTACAACAACTGGTGCAGATACAGAAGATGTGATGGCCTTTCAGGTACCAATAATTTCCCAGGACATAAAACCGAGAATCAGTGCTTCTGCCAGATCTCCCAGTGCTTTATGACATCACCAGGCATTTTGTGACACCATCACTTTAACATACAGGCTTTGGCCCTAGACTAGAGGCAACGGAATATGTTTATTGATGGAAGCAGTGGAGGAAAGACTGGAGGTTGGAAAGGAAAGACTCCAAAGTCGCCTAGAGAAATTACACTGAAGAAAAACAAGTTCCAGACATTTCCGAAGCGGGTGGAGGGAGAGGGCAAGGAGGGTTGAGGATTAGGCAACACGGAGTTGCAATTTTGAAAATCCCAATCAAATCAAGGTTGCTTTGTGGTGGGGTGTTTTTTGTCTCCCCCCCACCCCCCGCCACCACCACC
>NW_005303821.1:0-736 GCF_000412655.1 Myotis brandtii
TCACAAAGGTGGAATAACCTGGTAGACCCTCCAAATTAGCCCTCATTGTCCATTTATAGAAAAATGGGAATAGAAAGCTTTTAATAGAGATATATCCTACGTGGTAACAGCTCAAATACCTCAGTCTCAACCAATCCTTCCATTGCACCTGGACATAGCTCACCCTCCATCTTGAACATTACCTAGTTACCTATAGGTGTATCAAGAAAAACACAGCAACAACATCAATAATTACATTCCTCACATATTGAGCACTTAGACTGTGCCAAGTACCAAGCACTTTATGTGAATGATATTTGTAAATGCTCAGAACAATACAATAAAGAGAGTTTGGCTATTAGCATTTTACAGATGAAGAATCTTAAATAACAGAATAAGGGATTTGCTTTAAATCACATATATAGTAAATGGCAGAGCTACTATGTAACACGAGGCGCATCTCCAAAGCCTGTGCTCATAACCGTTTAATGTCCTCCCTCCCTTTTCCCTTTCTGCCAACTGCAGCATTCCTTGTTTGAGAACTTCACGCCTGGGGGCCAGGCTCCCACTCCATGGAAACCCATCATTCTTGCACACATAAGTCCTTAGAGCTTCGTGACGGCCAATTCCTATGAACCCAAATCTCAAGAGAAGGCACACATTTATTTTGCACAAAACTGGTTCCCAAGTAGATGGTCCTACTTGGGAATGCATGTGGCTTTTTCACATGGAGTTTTTCCAGTTTTCCAGAACTAAC
>NW_005303822.1:0-736 GCF_000412655.1 Myotis brandtii
CCCTTTGGTCCGAGGGCTGATGCTCTAACCACTGAGCACCTGGCCATGGCTGTGCTGTCTCCTTTGATTACCACCACAGCACTACGGGGAGTGCAGTTTCACTCCCACTGTGCAGCTGGAGGAACTGGGTCTCGGGGACGATGTCACCTGTCCTGGTTCACACAGGTGTGCATGTCTGCCTGGTCCAAGCCAAGGTCACACCTGCCCAGCTTGCTCTGTGCCTTTGGGCAGGTCAGGGCTCTTGTAACAGTAAAGCTGGTAGAAATCTGGGCCCAGTCCCTCCGTGTCTTAGAGGAGGAAGACCGGGAGGGCAGAGACGGTGCCACCTTTGGCGCACCTGCCCGCGCTACCTCCTGGCCTGTGTGCATGCCACAGCAGCTGCAAACCTTGTGGGAATAAAACGGGAAGGCACAGTGTATTCATCTATTAGAGCTGCCGTAATAAGTACCAGAAACAGGGTGACTTCAAATAACAGGAACGTCTTCTCTCACGGTTCTGGAGGTTGGAAGCCCCAGATCAAGGTGTGGGCAGGGCCGTGCTTCCTGGAGGCTGTAGGGAGAACCCTCCTTTGCCTTTCTGAGCTCCCAGGGCCCCTGGCAACCCTGGGCCTTCTTCGGCTTGCAGCTGCATCGCTGATGTTTGCCTCTATCACTGCGTGGCCTTCGGCCTTCTTCCTGTGCCTTTTCCTCTTCTTACAAGGACACCACCTATTGGTGTGAGCACCCACCCTAATCCA
>NW_005303823.1:0-736 GCF_000412655.1 Myotis brandtii
GAAAAATAAACTTTAAAAATGTTGGAACCTTTTGCCTCTTCAAACCTACAGACACATATTTACAGCCTTGCTCCCGAGTTTGCAGACATCTGCTCAAAATCTGTGTTATGAACGGGACGGGGGTGGGGGTGGGGGGCGAGACAGGTGCAGCCGTGTCTTCCCCTGCGGCCTCTGGCACTTCCTCGCTGGGGTACTGCTCACGGGGCTGCTCACCAGAGCCCTGCTCGCCGCCCACGCTCTGCGGCCACAGCGTCTCGTCCTCCCCACTCGCGTGTGCATTCCTAGAGCTCAGGGGTCTCGTCTGATTGTCTTCATGTGAAAGGACAGCGCAGCGAACACCTACATAGATTTCAGCACTTTCATCATTTCTGTGTCCTGTATCCACTTTTTTGCTGAAAGGATGTAAACATAAGTTACACCATTTTCTTTTACCCCTGAACACTAACACGTGTATCCCCAGATACCCCAAACGCTATCGTATCTACAAAAATGGCTGCAATCCCTCCCATCGTTGACCTTCCAGGCACACTCAGGTTTCCTCGGACCTTCCACAACGGCTTCCTCCCAGCTCGGATCCAGTTAAGGATCACATTGTGGTGGCGATTCTGTCTCTGCTGTTTCTGGTGCCGTAGAGCAGCTCACCTTTTTCCCGTGATGTAAGTTATTTCCCTGCATTAGGCCAGTCAGCGTAGAATGCCCCACACCCTGGGTTTGTCTTACTGTTCCTTGGGGAGAG
>NW_005303824.1:0-736 GCF_000412655.1 Myotis brandtii
TGTGGTGTGCAGGAGAAAGTAGGCAACCAGAACTGTGTGCATCCTTGGAGTGTCACATGGAGTCTAAGGTGGCACCTTAGTGGTCCAGAGCTGTGGGGTCCAGGTGACCTCTGACCCCAGCTCCCACTAGTAGGCTGGTACTAGTAACACCAGTGTTTCTAACCCCACTTCTTGACTTCCTTCAGGAAATGGGAAGTTTTCTGACTGTGGGGCCTATGTTTAATTGATTCAACCTGCTTCATCTTCTGAGACAAGTGGGTTCTTTCCCTATAGTGTAAACATGATTCAAATGAAAACAGAAGCTCGGTAGCTAATACCTGTGGCTCTGCTCATGGGAGCTTTCTCTTTGAAGGGATCAGAAAGAGGAAGACCTAAACAGAACTCGAGTGTGGGAGAGTGGGTGGGAGCGCTCTTATTCTTGAGTCATTTTGTCACCCCCACTCTCCTGCACTTCACAAGCCTCTTGCCATAAAAAAGGAAGCCCCGCATTTCCAGTGGCCTGTGCTGTCTGCAGTGGATGTGGGGTCTGCTCTTCACTGGAATCCCATCTCCCTCTTAGACTGGAGAGAGAGTAGGAGCCAGTTTATCCTTCCTGATCACTGGTTTTCCTGGGAGGAATACCCACTTCAAAGCACAGGCGCCTTCACCTCATGCTCAGTGCCTGTTCAAGTAGAAAAAATATCAGTCAGAAAATAACGTGGATCTAGATCAGCGGTTCTCAACCTGTGGGTCGCGA
>NW_005303825.1:0-736 GCF_000412655.1 Myotis brandtii
ATGATCAAGATATAAATAACATTTTATGTATAAAATTATCTGGATAGAAATTATTCACTAAATGTACACATGGCCTAAGCAAGCTGGAAATATTTAATTTATTACCTATGATTTTTTTAAATATTTGAATGAATACTTACTATGTTTCCCAAATTTAGAAAAAAACATACTCGGTGACAAAAGTTCATTTTCCACCCCACCTGAAACTACATTTTAAAGAATTACTGGCCTCCAAGTGAAGAGCTTTGGTTTCTAGGCCACTGTTCTTTTCCTGGGCTGAATGAGTTTGACATTTCTCCAGGCAAATGGGTGAAGTCCAGCAACCATTTTATCAGAGAACACTTCCTTGTATGATACTATTTAAATCCTGCTTACTCATCCGTAGCTAAGGATTGATCAGATGGTGGTGACGAGGATGACGACAGTGGCAGTGAAGTGGTAAACTTGTGTTAAGTCCATTACCTACCATAGCAGATGAGTGCATAGTACTTGGAGTAGTCACTGAAACTTGCTGTGTAATATTGGCACCTTTCTTGCCTTAGATGGCAGGTAATACACTTCTTGCTTGGAGGATAGCTTCCAATGCTAATTCTACAGAAAAATGAAACTAAATTCAAAATTTAAGATTGTATTTATCAAAATGTACTAATGCACTATAAAATTACTAATTTACATATTGACATCAAACCCACTCCATTTTTCTGGTGCCAATGTCATTTAAAGTGAAGGGGAGCCC
>NW_005303826.1:0-737 GCF_000412655.1 Myotis brandtii
TAACTAATTTTTCACCAATGTGTGGGATGCCTTTTACTGAATTAAGGAAGACTTGACTTTGAGGAAGTAATAAATTTTGAGATGTCTGTAAAATTTTAAGAGATTTCGAGTAGACAGTTAACATGGCACTGACACAAAGTATGTTTTGTCAGCATCAAATTAGATTTAATTAAATTCATAGGTTCTCCATTTCTTATAAGTTGACTCAGCACAAGCTTAGACATTTGATACAAAACATTTATAAATTAAACTTAAATGTGAAATTCTAATTGATTTTTGAATCAATTTTGTCAGAAGCTCAACACTAATTTCTAATTTGAATATCAATATAACCATCAACTGAATTTGAAAAGAAATATCACCAAGAAACTAATAAAAATTGAAAACTAATAATAAGCTTTATTTGAATCGTATCTGACTTTTGCTTGGTTACTATGCTCCATATGTTTTCTAAGACATATGAACTTGAACTCACTGACAAGTGTAATCTAAAGTCCAAGTGAGATGACAATAGGAGATAGTTTAAATGACATAAAGATATATTACAGGTTACAACTTAGAACTGCTTCTTTGCAATCTGAAAATATGTTTTGTGTCAGGTGTAGTGTTTTTAACATGATGCATTGCATGTCTTTCTAGTTAATCTTAGGTGCCACCACCACTCTCTGTTGTCTTCATCATTAGGCTATTTGCTTGGTTCTTTAAAACATTTTTTTTATTGATTTCAAAGAGGAAGG
>NW_005303827.1:0-737 GCF_000412655.1 Myotis brandtii
TGCTAGAGTTCTGACTAAGATGAATTCAGAGCCAAGACTCAAACTGTAAGAGAAAGTCTTTAGAAAGTCACAGAAGTAGACATGAGCTGAAAAGATATGGGCTCAGGAAACAAGTTACAGAGGCAACAGAATGGCCCAGGAGTTTAGGAGAAAGAAAGAGGCAAGGCAAGTGCACCTGGGGGGAGGGGGTGGGGAAAGGTGTGGGCGTGCTCCATCATGAGGGCCAGGCACTGAGGCCCTCTCCTAAGGGCTTTGAAGGATGGGGACTTTAGAAGAGGTTCCAGAGGAGAACCCCCTTAGAATATTCATCAACTTCCAGGTGTGCTCTTTCAGGGTTGTGGTCTCCATGGATAGCTCAGCACCAAGTCAGGGAGTCATTAGTTAATGCAGCTGGCCCTGAGGTCAGCCATGTCATCACTTATCTGGTTTTGCTGCCTTTCTGGGCCTGAATTTGAAATGCAACAGAGGCCTAGATCTTATTTTCCCTTAGGAGTTAGTGCTTGAGGGAGTGGTAGTGCAAACCCATATGGGAGTCCCATGAGGCCACTTTTTGGCCCCCTGTTCCTCCTCCCATGGGGTCTACCAAATGACTAGCAACTTACTAAAGGAGGAAAGTGTTGCTGGTGTGCACAATAGGTCCTTTTGTGGTGATGTGAGGAAAGAATTCCAAATGCACACCCATGGAGAAGTTTACATGTGCTGGTAAGATTTTATTGTGAATTAAGAGGAATTAATAC
>NW_005303828.1:0-737 GCF_000412655.1 Myotis brandtii
CATGAATTTTGTGCACCAGGCCTCTAGTACAATATAAATCAAGATGCCTTTTTTATAAATAGCTAAATAGTTACAGTTTTTCCTGAACTTCTCTACCCTTACTGGTTCAGAAGGAGTCCTTTTTTACCCATCAGCTATCATTTTAGGATGTTTAATCCAAATGATTCATTATGTAGCGTGCTGGCTAATTTTACTACAGTGTTTCCAGCCAGGACAGATTAAAAAGGGGGGTTGTATATTCTAATTAATTAATGATAATGGATTATTTCTTACTGGTTTGGCAAAGGCTAAAGCAGCCTATTTGGTGCTGTTATACAGGCTAGTTTGCAAGCATTACCACTTGGGAGTGCTGGAAGCGGCCACCCTGGGGTGTCAACCACACCTTCAGCCGCTGCTGCCCTTTTTCCAAACATACGGGGAGACATCACGGAGCCCACAGGGTGCAGGCTGCTCCCCCGTCACAGCGAACACCGCTGCTTTTAGGTTTCATTTTCAGATAAGATTTTTTTTTTAATTCTGTAGCTGAAAAGTTTTAAAAAACTAATCTTAATAAATAAATAGAAAGATAGGTAGGTAGATAGACAGACAGAACTTTGTGCATAGTTCTATATAAAAACTGCTGCTTCCAGCCATAAGGCTTTGTGAATTTAAACCTTTTTGTCTTCACCAACACCCCAATATATTCAAAATATTCCTTCCTCCTATAAGAGAGAGAGAGAGAGAGAGAGAGAGAGAGA
>NW_005303829.1:0-737 GCF_000412655.1 Myotis brandtii
TTAAAAACAAACAAACAAACAAACAAAAAACCCCACACCAAACAAATAAGAGAACTCTCAAATTAACAACCTGATTTTATGCATTAAGGAACTTAAAAGAGTAATATAAATACAAATCTACAATAAGGAAGAAAAAAAGATTAAAGTAGAGGTAAATAAAATTGTGAAGAGAAAACTATAAAGAAAAATCAATAAAGCAAAGTCTTTTCTTCAAAAGATCAGCAAAATTAACAAGCATTTAGCTAGATTGATTAAGAAAAATGAGAGTAGACTCAAATATATAAAATAAGAAATAAAAGTGGGAGCATTACTATTGATTTTAGAGAAATAAAAGTATTATAGAAGAGTTTAATGAAAACTTATATGTCAAAAAATGGATAACTTAGATGAGATGGAAAAATTATTAAAAACATACAACCTACCAAGACTGAATCACAAAGACAGAAAATCTGAACAGATCTATAAGTCTTAAGGAGATTTATTCAGTAATCAAAAACTTCCCCAAAAAGAAAATAAGAATTCACTTCTGAATTCTTCCAAACATTTAAAGAAAACAACTGTCTTTTTAAATTGTTCACACAATGTGAAAGAGGAGAGAATACTTTTTCAAACTCATCTGAGGCTAGCATGACTGTGATACCATAGGCTGACAAAGACACCACACAAAAATAAAATGTAGGCTATTATTCCTTAGGAATATTGATACAAAAATCCTCAACTAAGTACTATTGACCAAA
>NW_005303830.1:0-737 GCF_000412655.1 Myotis brandtii
ATGTTATAATGATTCAAAGAAAGAACTTTGTAACCTACAAGCATGATAAAAATGTTTTTAGGATCTCAATCATTATGAGTTTTTTGAAGTTAGGGACAGTACTTGATTGCTTTTGATATCCTTTACCCATACATCAAGCTTAATACCCTACTGTAAATAAAGTACAGATTTACTTGAGTAATTGAGACTCAATTACTCATACTTTTTTAAAAAACTAAATCAACCTCTGGCTCTATTAATACAATCAGTGCAACTGTAGAGCATAATCTGCCAAATAGACTTTCATTCAAGGTATTTCAGGGCTGGTTGATTTTGGTAACTTCCACTCCCCATACTTTTCCTAGAATGTTTAATCATCAAGAAGTGTATATTAAAATTTGTTAAATTTTATTTTTCATAATTACTGGTAATGCACATCTAGATCTTTAGTCTAACACTCTTCACCTGAGCTACTTCAGCGAGGCCCTGTCAATGCACATTTAGAAAATAGAAAACCACAGTATTTTTTTTTATGTCAACAAAAGAGGACCAGTAAAGAACTGATGAGAGAATACTGTATGTTACTTCAATTATATTTATTTTTCTTTTATTAACAGGATTATTGATTCTTCAAAGAAGTGGCTCACAATCAGTTTTAGTGACCTGCAATAAATCATGGGCATACAGTTATTAATCCTAATGGATCATTTGCTTGTGAACTTACAGTTTCTTTTTAAAAAAATCTTTATTGTTTTGAG
>NW_005303831.1:0-737 GCF_000412655.1 Myotis brandtii
GGGGGCCGTGCTCGCAGATTAGTGCCCCCTCCATAGATCATAGGCATGCCAAGGACATAATAAATAATCTGCCCAAAGGTTTTAAAGGTAAAAATCAGCAAACCATTAATAACGTTCCCGGCACCATACATCACGCTGAAATCTTCCCATTACCGCTCCCTGAGCCGATTCGCATTTTCTGGGCTGTTTCTCCCCCCCCTTCCCTTTCCAGTGTATCCTGCTGCAGGCTTGAAGCCCCTCCCCTCAGCCTGCCTGGGCCTGGAAGGATGGGAGTGTGGAACCTTGTCGGACTTACCGTGGAGGTTCTGTTCAGGTGTGTGGAGGGATGGACAAGGGAGGGACGTCCCCTTCCCTTTCCAGGGACCCTTCTTCTGCTTCTCCTTTCAGTGGGTGGGAGGGAGCTTGCCTACCTCTCCCTCCGGCTTTAAGTGGGAATAACTCTGTGGCCTCCCTCTCTGAGAGGCCAGGGAGGTTTAATTAATGAATGCAACAGGGTCACTTTAAATCGGAAAAGTGCTGATGGCTGCACTTTCCAATTCCTGGTGTCCAGAGCTCTGTGGAGGCAGCGGGCTGGGGCCCAGGCTCTGAGATGGGGTTCACGGGGCACGGTATGTAATTTGAGGGCAACATGTGGTCTCAAGCGAATCAAGGGCTGGGATGAGGGAAACTAGGAGGGGAGAAGCTGGGACAGCAGACTGGTGGCCTGTGACGTGGGGTGGCACCAGGACAGGTGACAA
>NW_005303832.1:0-737 GCF_000412655.1 Myotis brandtii
TTAGCATATTATGCTTTTATTATTATAGATAGTTTTCTAGGAACATATCCCTGTTTCTATAAACATCATTTAAGTGCTGGTCATTCCAATTATTTCCAGATTTTCCTTTATTGCAAATGCTACAATAAATATTGTAGGACCAAAGCTTTTTCTCTACTTCAAATGAAAAAATATCCAAGCATGAAAATAAAATGGTAAGTGATTTTTATATAGTTTAGCAATTTTGTGGAGCAGATAAGACTCTGATGCATTTATATTTTATTTCACAATATGAATTTTTCAACACTGTGTTTAGGATACAGAGTATTTGAAAATATTCTCTATCACATTTGTTTTTCTTTGCCTGTAATTACCACAGAAAATAATTATAGTACTTGTGTACAACATTTCTTTCTTGAGTCCAGCCCTTATAATTTTATTGTTTTTAAGAACAAGAAATAAGTGACTTATTTGAAAACAGTATCTGTTTCAAAAACCTTAGTTGGGTTCTTTTAATTTTTATTATTACTATTTTTTAAATTATTATTTTTTAAATATTTTATTAATTTCAGAGAGGTAGTGAGAGGGAGAGACAGAAACATCAATGAGAGAGAATTATTGATTGGTTGCCTCCTGCATGACCCCTGCTGGGGATGAGCCCGCAACCCCAGGCATGAGCCCTGACTGGGATTCAAACTATGACCTCCTAATTCATAAGCTGAAACTCAAACCACTGAGCCACACTGGGCCAGGCTTAG
>NW_005303833.1:0-737 GCF_000412655.1 Myotis brandtii
TACATAGCCTTACAATATAAAGCAGTTAAAAGTAAAATTAACTAGGAATGGTAAAGCTACAATAAAATGTGATCCTTTTAATTTTTAACAGGTGTCCAAATAAACTGCTTGCAAGCAGAGATAATCACATGACACCCAGAACTCATGAACGAGTGCCTGACACATAGTACTGGCTTCATTAAATATTTCTTGCATGAATAAATGAAGTGATAAGTTATATTTAAACACTTTTCTTGTGCTACTAATGAAAATGCTTTTACTAATGATGATTAATTTTAGACTATTGGGAAGTCATTATCATAACCACACACCTGAAAAGAACGTATTAGCACCATTACACAATCCTCAAGTAAATGTGATTTCTTTATTGTTTAAGGGCTTCGAGCTTCTAATTCACATTATGAACTATTTGAATCATTTTAAATAGTTATTTGCATAAAATACCAAAGTTTTTGTTAAGGATAAGAGCAGCAACTTCAGTTGTAAAACAATACCTGGTATTTAGTGACCATGTCTTCCAGCCCTTCAATTTTCGAATCTTGCAGGACCGAGTATGTCTTAAAGGCTGTAAAGATGTCTAATATCTTAGCAAGACGTCGGTGGAAAGTTTCAAATTTTCCAAAAATATACATCTCGCTGAATTCAAATTGTTTTTCATTTGGATCTTGTTTAAGCTTTTGTTTTGTTTTGTGAAAGCAGAGCTGGTATTCCTTAAAATCAAAAAGCAAAATATAAGA
>NW_005303834.1:0-737 GCF_000412655.1 Myotis brandtii
ACGCTGCCGAAGTGCTACCTACACACATGATCTTGTTTAAACCTCAGAACAGCCACATGAAACAAAGACAGTTATTCCCTGCAGTTGGCAGAGGAGGAAACAAAGAAGGAGAAATAACTTGCCTAACATCACACAGCTACTGCCTAAGGTCAGATCCCCAGGAACAGACCATAACATAAGGAATTGTGAGCAATAGATTTATTAAGGAAGTGCTCCCAGAAGAAAAGTGTAAGGGAGTTTGGGAGCAGGATAAGAAGGAGAAAAGACAACAAGGATGAAATTTCAGAAAAAGTCCCAGAGAGGGTACCTTCGTTGTAATCTGGCAGGGGCACTCTGGGGTCTAAGTCAACCTTCCGTTTCCTCCGACAGGAAGTGAAGTTCACCCTCCCACACATTTAGTTGGCTGGCTGTGGGCCACTGAGGGAGTGTATATAGAACTCCCAGGCATTTCTGGCTCTCTCTGTTGTATGGGTAATGTGGTTCCTGCACAAAAACAGGCTGTTAAAGAAGAGTCACAGGTGTGGGCTGTGAAAGCAGAAGCATCAAGGCTGGGAGAAAGAAGGTAGCCAAGGTGGTCTGCATGCAGTATGAGCCGTGTTCACTACAGCTAGTAAGAGGCAAGGTAGACTGTGAACTCAACCTAGCAAGTTCCAAAGCAAGGTAACTAAACCTCTCTTCCATTCTATTTGTACATTCTTGCGCATTTTATTAAAACCTAAGGATTATGGAATTTTTTT
>NW_005303835.1:0-737 GCF_000412655.1 Myotis brandtii
AGAAAAAAGGAAAAAGAAACTGCCTGGTAATGAGATCTATATAACAAAGTTGAATCTTTAAAGTGGCACCTATTATTCAATGGAAGAGTTGGACAGTGCACTCATGAACAGATGTGCGCGCACACACACATGCACACAGATGTATGTCTTTTTTTCTTATTTGGTTTAAGGGAAAGTGAAGAGCAAAACCCCTGTTTAATGGGCTGGTGTGGATGTTGCTCCAAACTCCTTACAAGGTGATCATCCTTGAGAAGGGGGTTGAGACTGATTTGCATTCTGCATGTGTGGGAAGGTGAAACACTTCTAAGGAGGAGTTCAAGAACATAAATTGCTTTTGTTTATTTTCATTACAAGGCAGGGACATACCTCATGCTTTTCTTGGTACATGTATGGTACTTAAAATTTTTGAATATATGAATAAATGAATGGATAATTTCAGGCATAGTCTAATTTATTATATTATTAGCAGTTTTTCATAGTGCAATCTGGAACTTTCAGCTTGCACACAAATAAACAATTGTTGAATTTTATTTTTAATTATAAAATTCTAAATTATTCTGTAAGCTCAGTATTTATATTCAGGTAAATAAAAATGTCATCAGTGACACATCATAATAATGTGCATCATCTAAAATTATGAATTAATGAAGTTTGTCAGGACTTTATTTTTTGACATTTTAAAGTACAGGGGTGGGAAAACTAGGTTTACAATTGTTCATATGGACAATAATGCAATA
>NW_005303836.1:0-737 GCF_000412655.1 Myotis brandtii
ATATATGCATACAAGGTCCTTGGTTAATTACCTCCCATCCCCAAGCTTCCCGGCTTTCCCTCCTAGATTCCAAACTCTGTGTCTTCTTTATCTAAGTAAATAACTTCACTCTTTATGTTGCTCAGGTCAAAATTCTTGAAGTCATCTTTGACTCTTCCTTCTCTCTCACAACCCACATTTACTCTATCAGCAAACATCTCCTAGCTTGCATTTTCTTATGTTCTGCAACCACTGCTACCATCTGTTGGAGCTTCCATCCTCTCTTACTTGGATTATTGCTCCAGCTTCCCATGGGTGTCCCTGCTTTGCCTCACAAATCACCTGGGTGATCTTGTTCAAATGTCAGTTAGATCATGCATTTCCTCAATTTCCTGTCCCACTCACAATAAAAGGCAAAAGCTCTACATTTTTTCATCATTCCTGACTGGTCTGGCTTCCTTTGAGCAGTTTAGCTTGAAGGAGTCAAAATGTATATGCCAGGTTTCAATTGTGTGGCTGTTGGTGCCCCTAACCCCCGACATTGTACAAGGGTCAAATGCACTTCACTAATCGCCTCCCCTGCTCTCACTCCTCCTGCCCCAGCCTCACTGGCCTCCTTGCTAGTCTTGAGTCATCCAGGCTCATTCTCCTCCAGGCTGTGTTTTTGCTGTTCCCTCCATTTAAAATATCCTTCTTCTATAACTCTTTATAATCCACCCATCATCCCCTTAGATTTTTGTTCAATATACATTTTTTAT
>NW_005303837.1:0-737 GCF_000412655.1 Myotis brandtii
CTTAGTCTACTGTCCCTTGAAGTTCCTTCTTTCTGTTAAGAGATGGAATAGTGGCTCTAAGCTTCCCACTTAGCCAGACGCAGCACTATATTCCTACTAAGTGCGCTTTATTTATTGATAAACATGTCATGTGTTGAATTAGGTCCTTTGCAGTAGTGATTTTAACTTCTTCTAAGAGGCAGATTTGGTTAAATTCCTTGCTGTTTCTTGTTTGCTCATGGGTAACACTAAAAATCATTTTTTGTCTGTTCATTACCTTATAGATTCTTTTTTCTAAAATTGTTTTCTTATATTTATTCCAACTCCCTCAATTGTATGAAAAGAATCTAATTTTAATGATTGTTTCAAAACGGCTTAATTTTGGTTCAAATTCTGCAGAATATTTACTAATACCTCTCGTGTGTGCCAATAAGAGAGGAAAGGGGGTGACGGTATAGTTTTATGGATATTTTTGTCGATAAATGTGAACTAATGTGAATAAGACAAATTAAATAAATAATTAAAGTCACTACTTACAAGGGCTTACTGTTAGATACCAAGTTAAGTATTTTATAAACTTTTCCATTTAATACATTACTTATTTATTGTCCTAGTCAAATTTCCTGCCTTGGGGAATCAGTTCTCTTTAAGCTGGAAGGCCCGCTGCCCAGCTGGCACCTTCCTGAAGCAGACCCTGCTGGTGGCGAGAATCTTGCTTCACTTCCTAGAAAGAGAACCAGAGAAGATGTATGTCCCCA
>NW_005303838.1:0-737 GCF_000412655.1 Myotis brandtii
TTCCTCTCTCTGAAATCAATAAAACATATTTTAAAAAGAAAGAAAATCAGATTGAATTGCGTTGAAATGCCCTCACGCCAGTTACGTACAGAGGAAGCAGGCTAGGGAGGCTGGTCCCTCAGCACAACAGCACCCCATGCAGGTGGGCACCGTTTGTGCCTGGAGGCAGAGAAATGGATGACTGGAGACTCAAGATGCCTCCCAAGTTCTCTCCCAGTGCTTGTGCCTTGTCAGGAGCCCTAACCCTGGTTCTCTTGCTTGTTTAAAAGGGCAGCAAGGGACAGGGCAATAAAGGTCCCCAGAAGCCGCCCCTCATGGGGGAGGTAGGGGTGGCTGAATGCTGACAAGGCCCTTTGCTTTGTACCCATCCTGCTTATCCCCAAACAACAGAAGTGCTGCTCAGCTGCCTGGTCAGCCTCATTATGCTCTTGCCACAAAGTGCTGAGTCCAGCGGCTGTCCTGGCCCCATGACCTCACCCTCCCACACTGAGCCTCATCCTGTGAGGCTCTCTGGGCCCAGAGGCGAGGCCGGGGCATTCCATCCATCCATAAAATTCTGCGTCTCCACCATGCTTGACATGTAACCCTAGTGTGGAGGAGCCCAAGGTTCAAACCCACCATGTTCCATTTGAAAAGTCATCTCATTCACCTCCAAGTCTAACAGCCCATCCCACTGGACACCCAGTTGCCCCACCTGCTTGTGCAATGAGTGTGTGCACTGAGAACAGGGTTCAAAA
>NW_005303839.1:0-737 GCF_000412655.1 Myotis brandtii
GGTCGTAACAGTCACTTAGGCTTTTATATACTAGTATATAGATATCTTCCTGCTAGATCAAACCTGTTATCATTACAAGATGATCCTCTTTGTCTCCAACAACATTTCTGTCTTAAAGTCTAATTTGTTTGATATTTGTGTAGCTACTCGAGCTCTTTTTTGGGTATTGTTTGCATGGTATACCTTTTTCTTTCATTTCACTTTGAACCTATTTGAGTTTTTAAATCTAAATGTGTCTCTTATAGAAAGGATTTAGTTTGTTTTTTCAAATATATTATGTCAATTCTGGCCTTTATATTGGAGTGTTCAGTGCATTTACACTTCATGTAATTACTATAAGGTAGTGTTATATCAGACACTTTGCTATTTGTTTTATCTAAGCCTCTGTCTTTTCTCCTATTCCTCCCTTACTGCCTTCTTTTTGTGTTAAATAGATACTTTCTATTATAACATTTTAATTTCCTTACTGTTTCTTAATCATATTTTCTTTTTTAGTTATTTTTTTAGTGGTCATTCTTGGGATTACAGTTAACTTCTTAATTTAAGACAGTCTAATCAAATTAATACTACATTAACTTCAACAATATACCTTTATCTCCACAATAGCTCTGTCCCCTTACCCTCCTTGTGTCATTATTGATATGCTAATTATTTCTTTATGCATTATAAGTCCATCACACAATTTTATAAGTTTTGCCTTATGCAGTGTCTTTTAAGTCAGATAGAAGAGTTAAAAA
>NW_005303840.1:0-737 GCF_000412655.1 Myotis brandtii
CAAGGAAATAGTTTCTTTTTCAGATTTCCAAATGCCTCTGATTGTCTCTTTATTCCTCCCCTCACACCCACTCCCAACCACATCTTCGTGAAATCCCATCAATGTCTTTCATGGGGCCTAAAGTTTCCATCTACTCTCACAGGTTAAGGCATCATCCCTAGAAGTTTCCATGCATATCACAGGCAGGAAGTAACAGATGAGGGACCTCCACACACTACCACAGATGAGTTTACCAACTGCATTCATTAAAAACGGGGAGTCAAGAGAAACTAACCACCTCTTTAAAAGACGATGCGTTGCTGAAGACAGTAACAATCGCTTTGGTAAATGAAGCACTTGGAGAAATTCCGAGGGCTTGGTTGGTCCAGATCGTGACTCTGGATAAATGCTACAGGAGAGGAAGACCATAGGCCTCTGGGTTTCTGTGGTAGAAAAGTGTTGGGCTAGAATTCAGTAGGTCCAAGATGCAGTAGTCCACGGATGGGTCAACGATCTTGGTTATGAGCCCCCTCTAAGTCTCAATGATCAGTTAATGAGTTTCTCTTTTCCTCTCTTTCTTATTAAATGCCTACTATCACCCGGAATACAAATATGAAAAAAATGGCATCGATATGAAAAATAAGTTCATGCCTCATGGGATTTATGCCTTGGTGGGGAAGACAGATCATAAATATATTCTATATCTGGTGACAAAAAATGCTAGGAAGATGCCCAGCCGGCGTGGCTTAGTGGTTGAG
>NW_005303841.1:0-737 GCF_000412655.1 Myotis brandtii
TGGAACCCTTCAGTGATACCCCCTTGGCCATAGGTTATAGTCCAAACCACCGACAGCAATCTCCAAGCCAGACCCTCTTCAATCTGACCTCCTCTCTCTCTTCTTACCCTCTTCAGCTACATGGGCCTTTTTTCATTTCCCCAAACAAGCCAAGCTTGTTCCTGTCTCAGGACCGTTGTACCACTCTCTCCTGATCTAGGCATAGCTGGCTCCTATTAAACCGTAAATATCCCCTCTTTCATAAAAGCCTCCTTAGACCACCCTTGCATAATAAAGGCACCTACTGGGTGCCAGGCACTGCACCAGCTGCTTTACAACAACCCAGGGAGTGAGAAAACTGAGGCACAGAGCTGTCAACTTGTCCAGGGCCACATGGCCAGAGTGGGGGTTGAACCCACCAACGTGTTCTAACTTTAGTCTGGGCCCTTAACCACTGTGCAGTACTGTCTGACTCAAGTGGCTTCCTCCCCCCAATCTCCCTCCTGGCTTCTTCCCCACTAGTTGGTATCTCGTCTGTCACCCCAGCTGAATGTCACTAGCACATGAAAACAGGAGCCTTTCCTATCTTATTCCCTCCTGTTTCCCCAGCACCCAGCAGTGCCTGGCCAGGGTAGGTGCTCACTGCATGCCTACCGGATGAATGGATGAGATGATGCCAGCACACGGAGGGCGAGACTGAAGTTCAGGGTGGGTGGAGAGAGGAAGCATCCAGATCACACATGAGACAGTCCTGGAAA
>NW_005303842.1:0-737 GCF_000412655.1 Myotis brandtii
TCTTAATAACTAGCCCAGTGACTGGCATATCAGGGCTCAGTCAGTGTTTATCAACTTCATTGGTCTTTTCTGAGATTAAAGGAAGGCCCCATGAGATCCATTAAGGAAACTGTTATTGAGCAAATGCCCACATAATGCCAGGGCCAGTGTCCTGGCAGCTCTGTTTCTGCCCGAGCTTTGCCCTGGCTTGCCATCGCAAGGGCTCCCAACTCTGCATCCTCTTCCTGATTCCCATCCTCTTCCAATCAGCCAGCCCTTTTAGCCCTCCACCTCCTTCTGCCCTTTCTGTGCACTTTCTCTGGAGGTTTGAGAATTAGTTCTGGCTTTTCCCACACCACACTAGGGTCTCAGGACTCTGAAAGTCTGCTACCACCTAACTAAATGCCAGTTCAGCTCTAGGTGGCCTACTGCTTGTGTACAATGTGGAACACAGGACTTTGCATCCAGTCTCCTGGGCACACCCTGGGAAGACAATCACATCCATTCTGAAACATCCTGGAAACTTATCTTTGATTTCTATGGCTAGGACCCTTCCAGTCTCTCACAAGCATCTAGGTTCTCATCATCTGCCTTTCAGGATTTCTCTACCACCTATGAATCTCATTCTCTATGAATCATAAGTTAAAGCTGTACTCTAAGCCCACTAATCTCATGACTTTTTCTTTTTCTTCTTCCTCCTCCTCCTCCTTCCCCTCCTACATCCTCCTCCTCCTCCTCCTCCTTCTTCTTCCTCCTCC
>NW_005303843.1:0-737 GCF_000412655.1 Myotis brandtii
GTGTGTGTGTGTGTGTGTGTGTGTGTGTGTAGTGTATCAGAGTGTGAGGGCAAAGACATAAGCTCATGACTTACCCAAAATCCACCAACCAATCAGAAACTCCATAAAATTGAAGGTGTTGCCCACTATGTCCATTTGTAGAGGCCTGCTGCCCTGTGGGAGTAGGATATGCTAACAAGGTCTTGGGCTGCTCAGCTTTTAAAGATGATACTGCGGGTTAGAGAAAGGATACACAAACTGTGTTCAATTTCTTCTCAGTTAAGTACCAAAGGAAGGTGGCCCTGGAAATCATTCCTGAGGGTAGCTGAATATTCTCTTGGTCATGATGTGCCACATTTAGCCATTATAATCTGATGACATAAGGAAGAATTAAGAAGGAAAATACCCCCCTATTTGGAGATGAAGGCCTAACCTTTGGTCTCCGTTCTGCCACTGACTGGCTTTATAATCCTAGACATATAACTTTGGCTTTTCTGAGCCACATTGGGGGGAAAAACCCTAATGAGCATAACATAACATGGAAAGTGGAATTAAATAAGAAGACTTGGAGAAAGTCTTTGCGTAGCATATGATACATAAAGCATTATGTAATAGTACATATGTTATACAAGTACCTATAATCAATGAAAAAATTAACAAAAAAAGTCAGACCAATGTAAGAGATGAATAGCCAAAAAACAGTTCTGATGGAATAAATGCATACATTATTTGGATTTCCTTTAATTTATGAACATAGC
>NW_005303844.1:0-737 GCF_000412655.1 Myotis brandtii
TTTTGGACTACATTATTAATTATGTTTATTTATTAATTATTATACCTCTGGATAAATTAACACTTTCATCATTATGAATATTCCTCTTTGTCATAATAATCTTTGAGTCCTTATCTCATAAAGGCATTAGAATTTCTACTGGCATTTAGTGGACATTCTATAATAATTAATCCATAAATATGATGATATATTTATTAAATAAATATAACTTACTCTATGCCAGGAACTATTTTAATTACTAACATATTAAGTATTATTCAATATCAACTTTGTTGCTGATGTTTTATATATTTATCTATGTACAGGTGCTTTTAATATTTATTTGTTTATTATGATGAGTATCTGCACTAATAATGTAAGATTTTAAGTTATTAGCAAAGAACTTTGGCTTAAGGCTTATTTTTTAAAATGAATGATGATATAGTAGAAACTGTGACTTGATTAACCAATATCCAGTATCCCAAGAACCCTTATTTTGTTGAAGTAGCTATGAGCCCTGGTAAAAGACTATAATTTCTAGTCTTTCTTATAGCTAAGTGTGGCCATGTGACAAAATACTGGTTAATGAGATGAACCAGAATTTATGGGATTGAATTCTAACTTAGCCTCCTTAAAAGGGTACATAAATCTCATTGTCTCCTTTTCTTGCTTTCTGCCTGGAATGTGAATGTGATCAGTTATCCTGTGAGACTTTAAATGGAAAAATATGTATGCCAAGGAATGTGGGACATAAAGGA
>NW_005303845.1:0-737 GCF_000412655.1 Myotis brandtii
TTAAAGGGTCTTCCACCTGCAGAGTCTCTGGAAGAAGGGTTTTTATTATTGTTGCTATTAGTGATAAACTAAATTTCTGGGGCAGGATATTCAGTCCCTGTAGGAGAATATGCCAGATGTTCCTTGCAACACTAGCAGGCCACCAGTGGTGGAAGTAATAAAAAAGTTGTTTCTGTAGAGATGCTTTCCTTCCAGGGTCCAGCAGAGATTTTAATGTTATCAAGTGGGATAATGTAATATTAATTCTTAAATACCCTATTTTCAGACAAACCATTGAGAGAGAATATGTGTATGCATGCATGCACATATAGTTTTTCACATTACAAATGACCTCAGAATCTGAATCCTTTTAAGTAACATCTTCCCAAATTTCTATGATTTCTGTGTATTTCACAATATGTATCAAGCGCCTACTTAGTATGAAGCATCGTATTATACTAGGTACTGGGGATACACTAGAAAATTAAGTAGTTATGGCTCTGGCCTCGTGGAGTGAACATTTTACTCAGGGGAGGTAGGTAACATATAAGTAAAGAGATAAGCAATGCACTCTCTAATGGTGATAAACACGAGGAAGAAAATTAACAGGGTGATGTAATTCAGAGTGAATAAACTTGAATGTCATTTCTTATAGCATCAGAAAGACTTCTGTAAAGAAATATTATGTGAATTGTGGTACAAACAGCCAAAGAAATGTGCTCAGAGTAAGTGCAAAGGCACCAGGACAAAACAAGTTT
>NW_005303846.1:0-737 GCF_000412655.1 Myotis brandtii
CTGCTGGCAACAGCACAGGCCCTGGCACAGTGCCCTTCCCACCGGCTTCCTCTTCTGGGAGAAGAAGAACAAAGGGAAATGGGACAAGCTGCCGCCATTTCTACCATCTTTTCCACCCCATTTCTCCATGGAAGGGGAGCAGCTACAACAGAGCAAAGTCTGTCCGGCAGAGAGAGAGGCCCACAATGCAGTGGTGGCTGCATGGTTCTGGGTTGGGCCCCAGACACTGGTCCTTTAAGGAGCAAAGCCACCCTTTCCTCCAGGACAGCACAGGGGAAGAGGATCCCAACAGATCCTGAGCACCTACTGTGTGCCAGGCACTGAGCACCTTCTATCTATTGTCTCATTTACTCCTGGCATTGACCCAGAATACTTACCTGACATCAACCAGCTCAGGAGGCCCGAGGATCACCCCTGCCTGCTAGATGCTGCTCCTGCTGTTTCTCAGCTCACTTCTGCCCCAGCCCCTTCCCGCCACCGTCCCCAAGGCCTCCATCTGCAGCCACTGTCCACACAATGCTAGAGGGCACCCTAACTATACCCTGGCCTGACATTTGGGAACACTCTAGTGCCACCTTCTGGCCGACGCGGGAAGAACAAGGGGCCAGGCCTGAGCCTCCGGCAGCTGGGTTGCAGGTAAGCTGGCTGGTTGACTTGCTCCTGGACTTGCTGCAGAAAGGACCTCGGGCAGCTTCCTAGGATGCATAATATTCAACCCGAGCAGAAGATAAGAGTGT
>NW_005303847.1:0-737 GCF_000412655.1 Myotis brandtii
ACCTTAAGTTTGGGGTACACATGTTTAGATGTACAACTTACATAACTGGTTCCATCATAAATGATGTTTCTAGAGCTGTTACTGAAAAGCGATTAAACTTCTCTTTTAAATTATTCCAGGATCAGCCAAGACCTTGCTCTCATTGCTCGGGAAATCAACGACGTAGCCGGCGAGATAGACTCGGTGACGTCCTCGGGCACTGCCCCTAGTACCACAGTAAGCACTGCCGCCACCACCCCTGGCTCTGCCATAGACACTAGAGAAGAGGTAGGAGAGCCTCATGGAGAAATGCATAAGGTTCTTTCTTTTCTTTATTTCTTTTGCTTTTAGCTTTTTGCGCAGTTTATTTTACTTACGTCCGCCCTCCCTGTCTGCACGAAGCTCTGCATTTTCCATCTTTGCTCTAACAGATTGCTTTTATGTGTTTGTAACAACACTCGGAAAGACTAACCCTTGTCTCCTACTAATATTGACACGAAGTTGTGATATTATTAACAATAAGTACTTTGCTAATTATTGATGCACAGTTTCACTTAAAATACGAATATAAATGGTATGTGAAAAGCAAGCCAGAATTTGATAAAGTTTCTGTAAAATTTGGCTATGAAAATACTTCAATTATAAAGGTATATTTTCCTAGCTAATTAATTAGGAGATGGCTCTAATGGCAAGGAAAGAAAAATTCTAGTTTCACTTCTACTCACAAACATATATACACAAGATCCTTTGAAAATTTA
>NW_005303848.1:0-737 GCF_000412655.1 Myotis brandtii
TTTTTTTATTGAAATATTTATTACAAAATAGTGTGACTATATCATCATTAGAAACTAAACATGCCAGAAGTCAGAATTTGCCTAATTGGAACACTTTGGCCCAGAAAACAATATAACAATATATAAGCATATCCTGACATCTGGTGGTGAGTGCAGAATCCTACACTACTTAAAATGTCATCATACAGTGTCTTCATGCTAAAGAGAAGGCATCTATCTAGTAACATTGTCAGCAAGACTAGTTATTTTAAAATAGTCTAAAGATGATATACCTCATAAGATTTTCCTTTGAATCTAAAAAAAAAGAAAAATGTATTTTTTAAAGTAAAAAAGTTTGTTTGATATAGGCCTTAATAAACCTCTTCTGTCCCAAATTCCTTTATAGTAAGAGTTCCCCTTGTGTCAAGTTGTTAAATGTCTGTATTTAATTAAACAAACTATGACCACAGCATCTACCATTGGTTAAATTATCATGCCTAATCTCCCTATATCCCATACCTGATAGAGTGCCTACTCACCATTGTATAATGAATACTTGCTGACTTGAAAAAGGCTACAAAATAATTAATAAAACCAATAGAAGTATCTTGCCCTCAAACGTATACCACCCTTCAAACTTACATAGGCTCTTTGGTTTACTAACATGATAATTTCAAATGCAATAAGGGGCTCCTGGTTGTCTAAGTATTAATGAACTATACAACCTTTTGAAATGATGGGTAGATAACCTCCCCTAG
>NW_005303849.1:0-737 GCF_000412655.1 Myotis brandtii
GCACCCTCATCCACTCCCTACTCCTACCAGAAATATGGGTTCACCTTTGTCACCTTTCTCTCTTCTACCGTCTCCCACGTATAATTCATTACCAGGTCCTGTCCATTTGATCTCTTAAATATGGGTAGAGACATTCTAGCTGCTCCATTTCCACTGCCCCCATCCTAGTCCAAGCCTTATCTCTCACCTGGGTTATAGCAATTGTCTCTTCCTTGCCTATTTCTACTCTAAAACCTCACCTATCAATGATCTACTCAGAAGGAAATTTTAAAAGGACAAGTATGTCCATGGCACTGCTTTGCTTTACACCTCACTGGCTACCTTTCGCTAGTAGGTGAGTTCAGAGTGTTTTCTAGACCTATAAGACTTTGCATGGTCTGGCTTCCACCTGCCTCTTCACCTCACTCCTCCCTCTCCAGCATTCTCTTTCCTGGGATGACATCAGACTCCTTTACATTCAGGCCTTCAAAGCTTCATTCTTTCCTCCTGGACTGCTCCACCCTCCACAGTTGGGCCCAGCAAACTCTTGTCAACCTTAAGGCTCAGTTTGAATGTCACTTTCCCAGGGAGGCCTTTCTGTTCTTCCCAAGGCCATTTCTCTCTGCTCCACCCTCCGGGTTAGATAGGTCTTTCTGTTATTAACCCAGAGTGTTTTGTGCTTTCTCTTTACAACAATAAATACGGTTGTAATAATATTTTTATTATGTGTTTAGTTGTATCTCCCATTAGACTATCTT
>NW_005303850.1:0-737 GCF_000412655.1 Myotis brandtii
CACCGTCATTGTTTTTTGGAAATCTTTGATTCATATATGCCTCAATTATTGCCAAGAAATTGCATTATTATGATGCAGATGTTCTGAGCCTGGTTCCTTTGATTTAGCTATTTTGGCAGCTGGGAAGTTTTACTGTTACCACTCAGATATGGAATTTTGGACATGAAACACTTTGGGTCTTCTCAGTAAGCCAACAAGTGGAATTCAACTCCCATCCAGAGATTCAATGGCTAGGAACATAGATAGAATGCAGCGTTCTGGCAGAAATGCGGCATATCCAATCACAACAAACCACTGAGAAGACTGGCTGTCTTGATACTCCTGAGCCCAATTGGAAGGCAACAAGGCAGGGAGTGAGCAATTAACCAAAAAAGAAAGAAAGGCATGTTGACACAGTTGACAGGAAAATCAGCCATTTCTTCCACATCCTAAGATCTGCAACACATTTTACCTGGTAATAAACCCAATGAGGCTTTGGAGATGGACTAGGGACATGACAGCTAGATAATTCTCTGATGGAGACAGGTTTTAACAATGCAGGGGGAAAAAATATTTTTCACTCCAAAAGAGTTCTAGTTGAAAGTAATTTCCAGAGGATAGAACGCAAAATATACATGGAAAGTTCAGCAGTTCTCACTGCCTCTGGTATATCAGAAGATGAAGCCTTTCACGAAAGCTCAGAACTAGTGAGTACATTACAGTAAAATCCCAACCATGTTCAAAG
Organism: Myotis brandtii; assembly: GCF_000412655.1. Classification (NCBI taxonomy): domain Eukaryota; kingdom Metazoa; phylum Chordata; class Mammalia; order Chiroptera; family Vespertilionidae; genus Myotis; species Myotis brandtii. The sequence continues at coordinate 725 of NW_005303850.1, forward strand.
GTTGTTCTCTACT
>NW_005303851.1:0-737 GCF_000412655.1 Myotis brandtii
AGAAAAAATTCACAAGCCAATGTCAGCCTATGATTGACTCTAGAATGATATAGACAGGGTGTTATATCTGAGAGGGTTGCATGTGACTTAAAAGAGGGTGCTCAGAAATGGCTGTGGGAAGAGATGACATTTGAGCAAGGGCCTAAATAATAAAGAGCCAGTCTACAGAATTTGGGCAAGAAGATTCCCGGCTTTAAAGAGAGACATGCCTGAGGAAAGGACCAAGGGACAAAGGAGAGAAAGAATAAATTATTTAGTTGAGAAATAAGATGCACTCAGTGTTCACGGTGTGGTCTATTCAGAAGGACCCCTTCTTAAGAATCGAGATATTTATTTTCTCACCTTAGCTCTATTTCCAAATAGCTGTGTTTCATTTCAAATTTTATTTTTGCTCCTAATTAAAGATTCAGTACCTCGGTTTCTCTTTTACTCTTAAAACATGGAGGGAAATCATTGTCTTACCTTCAATGGGGTATATGGGGACTGCAGAAGGCATTAGGCATAAAAATGCTTAGAAAAGATAAATGTGGCTATAGAATGTGTAGCAGTAGAACTTATTATGACTAATAACTCCTCTCACTTTTCATACTCCCCAAATGGTCTCTCACCACTCCCCCCGCCCCAATATCTGGGCAGATAATGATACCATTGTAATTAACTTAGTTATTAATAACAGGAAAGGAACAAAGGGAAGGCAAAATATTATAGGCATGCCATTTGTGCAGCTTTGCCAGGAA
>NW_005303852.1:0-737 GCF_000412655.1 Myotis brandtii
TCGACACTCAACCACTGAGCCACGCCGGCTGGGCTGCTCCTTTTGTAGACACCTGATGAAGTCCCCAGAGGTCAACATTGTCCAGCAGGTACTTCCTGAGAGCCAGGATCTACCAAAGAGGACTGGCTCTCTGATGGATCAAGTCCATGCACAGTGACGGTCCTGCTGGGACCATTGGAAGGGACCTATCTACACCATTTCCTCCCCCCAGCGCCCCTCTCCCCTCAAGCCTCAGCCTAAGTAAGTTGGCAGCCCTGGATGTGACTTACGAGTGAGGAAGACTCAGTGGGTATGTTCCCCTAAGCAGGCCTCACCAGGGGCCTTGCAGGGGAGATCTGAAGGGTGGGCTGGGGGAGAGAGCTGGAGCCCCCACGCTGGAAGAGAGAGAGGGGGAGAAAGTTTGCAGAGATTGTACCCAGCTTCGCGAAATGCATGCCCTTTGAGCGCCCTATCTGCACTGGCTAAGACGGTAATTGCAGACCGTCCCGACTCGGAGAGAGGGCAGGACGTGGGGCCTGCTATTATCATGTTCTCCCGGGCACAGCGGCTTGTTTACAGGACGGCGGTGGACTGCGGGGCCATTGTCTGGTGGCTCCAGGGGCAAGGGCTCGCCCCCACCCCCTGCTCGCTCTTGGGCCAATGGCCAGCAATCCTAAGGCTCAGTCCTCGGGCCCCCCTATAGTCCATGACCAGTTCCCCGTTCATGCTCAAGTCCTCCCCACCTGCCAAGGCCCAGA
>NW_005303853.1:0-737 GCF_000412655.1 Myotis brandtii
GAAATGGGTTTGCACGTCCCAGCACTAATCAGAGTGATCTGCACAGAAAGCACCCTTTGTAAGAGGTGAAATCTCCAGGCCAAGTTAGTACTTGTGAGCAGAAAGGCTGGTTAGGGTCTCAGAGTTCTCGCCGTCTTTTCTCCGGTGGCTTGCAGGACAGTTGCATGGACCTCAGACTCCAAGTTAAAATACATTTTCTTTGAAACTAAATAGCCCTTAGATCACAGAAACTTCTTAGATGCTCAGGTCCCCTCCCAAGCACACAATTTCCTAACTCAGTGTTTCCATGATATCTATTTTCTTCTAGGCTTGGGGCCGTGGATGAGACCTACTTTTAGGGCTGTGTCTCTGGTCTTAGAGGATAAGGATTTTGACCTGCTTAGCAGCAGGGATGGTAGGGATGCGTCATCCCGTTGTGCGTTCTATGAGTGAGGCTTTTTGCTTGACTGTAACCAAACCTCCCTCTCGCCCCTGTGTGCACAAACAGACCCATTCTGGTCATGCCTGGTGCTGGGCAGTGCCCGGGTGCTGGGCAGTCGCTGCCTAAAGGACTTGCCTGGCTGCTTCCAGCCCAGCCTCCTCCCCTCGTAGCTCCCTAAGGTGCCGCAGGTGCCCACGTGCTCAGCGGGGACATCTGTCAGGGCAGACTGCGTGGCACTGCTTGACTGGGTCTCCGCACACACCCTGCTAAGTCTCACTTTGCCACTGATGCTGATGTTCGGTCTGCTGACAACTCA
>NW_005303854.1:0-737 GCF_000412655.1 Myotis brandtii
CCCAGTTAACCCTACTGTCAGATTCTCTCTAGTTCTGCATCTTTGTCTTAAGAGGAGGTAAGTTCTGAGTCCAGGAGAGGGCAGATAAGGTTTCATTCTAAATGCTAATGACAATTGATGGTACAGCTGCCTGGGATTCTGTACTGAGAGGACTATGAAGGATAAGTCTGCAGCTACTAAGAAAAAAATACCCAAATTGATTAGTGATGTCTGTGACAGTCTACAGGTTCAGTGTCGGGCACTTAGACCCGTATTTAATATCCCCGAAGAGCTTTGTTAGGGAGGGTGCAGAAGTTGCCCATGGTGAGTGGCCTGCATGAGACATTCACCATGGCAACTTGGTGGTCCTAGCTCCCCAAGCCTATGCCGCTGAACAGAGCAGAGATGGAATTAGGGAGACTGGGATGAGCACCACCAGAATCCCAGAGATCAGAGGGTGAGAAGGCTCAGTTATCGTTCACGTGAACAAAGACACTCTAGTCCTTGCCCATCCCCACTGATTTAGTCTACATGGCATCTGTGCCTTTCTGTACATTGCTCCAGCTCCTATTAAAAATAGGTAACTAGGAGCTAGAATTAGAAGAAAGGAAAAGGAGATGCATATTAGATGTGAATAAAATATGAGAATTAGGAGCTGATGACCTTATACTCTAAGTCTTGATCGAAACTCACCCAGCTGGTCTCTTGTTTAAAATTAATTTTTCCATGTCCTGGCCGGTTTGGCTCAGTGGATAGAG
>NW_005303855.1:0-737 GCF_000412655.1 Myotis brandtii
TGTGGCGTTGGGGTGGGATGGCATAGATGGCTGTGTGGTAGCTAAGTTCGGAAGAAAGTAGGTTTCAGTCATGCCCACCTGCCCACTGAAGCTACAGATTTGAACAAGTGTCTCCTTGGATTATCGTTTTTCTCAAATGTTGAATGGAAAGAATAGTAACTATTGTTTGGAGTTGTTTAAGGACAAGAGAAATAGTGCATGTGAAGTGCCAGGCTTATAATTGACACTATTATTCATAGGTTTTTATTATTGCTGCTATGTATTATTTTCAAAAGCATTTTAAGGCCATCTTGGATCCTTAAGAATATTTGTTGATGCTAAACCTAAATAAGGAAATACTCAGAGAAGTCAATGTTGTCAAGAGTGTTGTGAAACAAAATCTCACTTCGGTACAGTGCAACCAATGAAGGAAACACTTCTTTTGGAAATTGTTTTAACAATTTGGTCTCTATTGTAACACCACAGTGGTGCAAGAATACACTACTTAAGAGTTTGGGTTAGGAGAACTGAGTGAGCAGAAAGGGCTTTTGTGAAAAATACCAATATCATGTCATGTTATGTGGGAAAAAGGAGGTACACTATTTTATGTGCTAATATATGATAACTACAACAACATGAAAAACATAGTTATAAAAACAATTAAGGGAATATGCAAAAATGATAATGTATATTGGATGGTGTATATTGGATGGTGTTCTTAGGGTATTATAATTATGTTAACTTAAAAACAAAACAAA
>NW_005303856.1:0-737 GCF_000412655.1 Myotis brandtii
TGATCACCGGCCAGGCCAAGGGACCCCACCTGTGCACCAGGCCTCTAATAGCTTTCTAATAAGCCTCCATTTTAGTCTTAGACATTAAGGCCTCATCAGTGCTACACCCATCCTTCAAAGAGGGTGGTACCTCTCATGTAATTTTCTGTTTGTCAATAAATTCAGTGCTGAATGATGAGGTCCTTACACAGTAGAAATTGATCATGAATTTGAACTCAGTATTTTATAGGGTCTTAGATCAATATCATGAAATTGATTTGCATATTTTGAATTTTTCCTAAAAGGGGCTTTCCTATGTATTATATGCCTAGAAATAAAAATTGCATAATAATATTTGTCCTTTCTTGCTTGTATATTACACGAGCTTTATCTGGTATAATTTGCTATATAGAGTGCCGAATTCCTATTTTGATGTCATTGAACTCCAACCCTAGTAAGACTGTGCTTTTATTAAATCTCCTAATAACTTTTTTTCCCACCAACATGATTTTGCAGTAGATGAATGATGACTATTTTCTAAAAGGAGAAAAATTCACTCTGTTTACCAATAGCATTGCATAGATATGAAATAACTTAAGAACCAAAGAATTTGGTGATAAAAAAATAGTAGTCACAGAAAAGATAGATTTTAAATTGGAAAGAACCTTGTTTAAAAGCTATTTTGATGATACGATGTAGTTAGTTCCCTTAAAAAGAAACCTTTGCTGTAAGTAGACTCAATAGAATATACTTTCTGT
>NW_005303857.1:0-737 GCF_000412655.1 Myotis brandtii
TCTCTCTCTCCCTCTCCCTTTCCCCTCTGGAATCAGTAAAAATATATATTTTTTAAAAAGCTAAAGAACCCTGGGGGTGGACGGTGCTGGGGCAACTCTGAGGCACATGTCCCAGGACAGGGTGAGCAGGGCCGGAGGAATCCGAGGAACCCGTCCCAGCTCAGCTTGCCAGCTCCCGGGGGGCAGGGGCCCATCTGCCCAGACCACGCCGTACAGACAAGCAGGTGTTTAGTGCAGATTTGGTTCTGTTTGAAAGATGATGCCTACTTGTCCAGGGAAGGAGGAGAGCGGTCAGTCATTGCAGCTTCACCCAGAGAAAGGACTAGCAGGGAACACGCCTCTCTCGCTGAAAGCCCTGGAGAGCCTGCAGTAAGTCCTTAGTTGTGAAGGAGCAAGAACACGGGCTGTGGAGACCGACAACGTTGGGCCAGGTTCCGATCACAACTCCACATCTGCTCCCCAAGACACGGTGGGAGCTCTCGGTGGGGCCGGGGACCAGCGGCGTGGGCAGGCCCTCGGCTTGTAGGAAAGGCAGAATCGGCTGAGTAGGAATCTGAATTTGCACCCGACCCCAGAGGGCTGGTACACAGGTTAAGGTCTGAGGAGCACTGAGCTGGGACCTCGGGCAGGTCTGATGACTCAACGGTGGCTGTTGCCTCACCTGTAAGATGGCGAAATGGTCGCGGGATAACGTACGTCACGCAGGTAGCGCAGTGCCTGGCACAAAAGAGGTGTTT
>NW_005303858.1:0-737 GCF_000412655.1 Myotis brandtii
GGCACTTGGGGCGCGTGGAGGGAGTCCTGAGTGTGATAGAGCTTTAAGTCCGCTGACTCTGTGTCTCTAGTTTTCTTTTGCGGAATTTGCGTTTTTTATTTTGGTGGCAGCAGTGGTGGGGAAGACAACAGAAAGTCGGATTTGCTCATCTTCTGTGGGTGGTGGCAGTGTTTGCTTTTCTACGTGTGACTGCCCATTAGTTAGGAGTTGTGTTCCCACTGGGAGGGAGAGCCGCTTTTTGAGACCTGGACTGGTGAGTTTTTCTGTCTCCGTGCTGACTTTTGACCTGTGGCTGGAGTCGTAAAAATAAAGTCAGAGTCACTCTATGTTTGTGTGTCTACATCATCCGTAATCAGAGAGGCCTTATCTCTTACTGTGGGTGTGAAATAACTTCCTACTTCTGGAGGTATTAATAGCTTAGAGTCCAGGGGTTCTGTATTGATTGGTTTGTAGAGACAGCTAAGTGTCTACATAAATCTAATGTTTCCCGAAGTCAGAGGAAATAAAGAAACCAAATTTCTATGCTTTAGATGTGCTCAGCTTTTTTGTTTTAAGTCCCCCATACAAGAAGTTGTTAGCTCAGAAAACTTTTAAGGAGCCAGGTTCAATAATTAAGGTGAATCTTTGGACAAATGAGATTAGTTTTAAAATCTGGGTTACAAGACACAGATAATAGTTATATCTGTGTTTTCTCTGCTTTATATTAAATACTAGAGGCCCAGTGCACGAAATTCGTG
>NW_005303859.1:0-737 GCF_000412655.1 Myotis brandtii
GAGAGGGAGGCAGGGCCAGACCGGAGGGTGGGCGGTGCCAAATCGCGTGCTGGGCTCCCACTGTAGAAATAAATTCACAACTACTCTAAGCATAAAAAGCATTATTCAAAGCCAGGACATTTTAAAACTAAACTCAATACACTCTTACTAGTTCCCAAAGCAACTTGGAATTATGGCATCTTTCTCAGAACGGATCTTCTTACCCTATAAATACTTGTACATCTGTTCATTTTCCCTCCTTTAGTATCTGATCCCTTAAATCAGAGCTAGACATCATGTATTGTTATAATTCCAATTCTACCAAGTACCTGATTCATAATAGGCACTAACTACGTGTCTGTCAAAGAGCTACCTTTGAATGAATGAGTGACTAAAAACTACAGCTTCATTTATTGAAGGCAGGATACGAATCAGGCACTGTGTTGGACAATTTTTATAAATATCCAATTTCATTCTCATGATACCATAAAGCAGGCATTATTATCCCCAAGTTGCTGCTGAGAAAACAATTGCTTAGAGATATTAAGTTACTTGGCAAAGGTGACAAATCTCATACATGACAGTTTTAATTAGAACTCAAGGTTGTCTATTTGAAAGCCTGCACTCTTATTCACTAGAACAGGGGTCAGCAAGTCTTGCCCCGCACTCCTTTCGCCCACCATTGTTTTAGCAAATGAAGTTTTGTGGCAACAGCCTGGCCCATTGGTTTACATATTGTCTCTGGGTGCTTTGGGACT
>NW_005303860.1:0-737 GCF_000412655.1 Myotis brandtii
GAGTCTGCAGTTTATTAAAATGCACCACAGGCAATTAGGATATGTCACCCTGGTGCACTTTCAATTGCCTACACACCCATTTAATAACCTTTTTAATACCTTCAATATTTTAAGTCTCCTTATGTCAAACAAAGCCCCACACCTATTACTTAAATGATAGAGGGGCTATGATGTGTTCAGAGTTGTTCAGTCTCCTTTACTAAAAATGCCCAAACCACGTAATGAGAGCTCTACAATGAAAGGTAGGAAGGTGAAGCATTAGTCCATTTCTGGATCACAAATCATTAAGATTTCAGGACGCTGGGAACAGGATGGCAGAGTGGAGGTGTGCATTTGCCTTTTATTCCTAAGAACTCAGTTTAAATATACTTCAAGCAAAATGATTTTGCTAACCTCAGGCTTTCACAAGATCTGATGAGACCTGCTTTATATGAGATAGAAAGAAATCTCCTCAAGGAAGTATATGAGCCACAGAAAAAATAAAACTATGTAGATGTTAACATCTATATATCAAAAGGAGTATTCTGTTTAACATTTAAGTTAAAACAAATAAATCAATTTATTAAGCATGTTAATGAATTTATTAGCACAGAATACATAGAGAATTTTATAGATGTTTTTCAATTCAGGAGAATAATCATTTAATATTAAATAGTATAAGCAAGTGTTAAGATAACAATCTCTTTTATCCTAATCATCAAAGTAAGTTTTGTATCATACTGGCTTATTCAGAATTA
>NW_005303861.1:0-737 GCF_000412655.1 Myotis brandtii
TGATTTGAGTTCTATCTCTTGAAACTGACTGAGTACTATTAATAAAGCATGAAACCCCAGAGGCTTTCAAGGAAAATACTGATTTCATTATGTGAAAATTAAAAGCATGTATGGTGAGCAAAAGAAACTGTAAAAGAACATAATAAAGAGAAAGGGCAAATTGGGAAGATTATATATTATATATGATAGGAAGAGGGTTAGTATTCATAATCTATAAAGAACACTTATAAATCAATATGAAAAAGATACACAGGTAAGAGAAAAAAGGGCAAAGGTACAAATAAAAACACAAAGATATCCATCTAATTAATATAAAAATATGAAAACTAAATTCACAAGACTCATTTTTTATCTACTAGACTGGAAAATTTCCAGGGCTAAGAACAACAGAGTCTGTAGTTATCAAAAGAATGCTAAGGCTGGGTCAGAGTGCCTCAGTTGGTTGAATGTTGTCCTGTGCACTATTTGATTCCGGGTCAGGGCACATATCTGGGTTGTGGGTTCGATCCCTAGTCAGAGCACATATGGAAGGCAACCTATCAATGTTTCTCACACTGAATGTTTCTCTCTAGCCCTCTGTTCCTTCCTCTCTTTAAGAATGCCCTCAAATGAAGATTTTTTTAAAAGGATAATAAGGAAATGTGAAAAATTACACACATACATTTGACAGCTTAGATGAGACTGACCAGTTTTATGTAAAGCACGAACTACCATTACTTCCCCATATGAAATAGATA
>NW_005303862.1:0-737 GCF_000412655.1 Myotis brandtii
TCTGGCACCCTATGGATTGTATGTGTGGGTGTGTGGCTATAGCACATGTGAGCTTATAAGGTGCATGTATAAGTGTGCATTTGTTTGAGATGTTGTGACTGATTTGGTGATTGTCCAACAAATATTTTTTCCTCTCCGCCTTCAGCTCTAGGCAGAGTGTGCTTCCCTTCCCTGACAATGGGCTTGGCCATTCACTCGCTTTGGCCAAAGGAGTATGAGTAGAAGCCTTAAAGTGCTCCTGCAGTTTGGTTGAGCTCTTGGGCTTGTTCCCTTCCCCGTGAGAGGGTTGCCCAGGTGGTACTGCTCCTGCAGCCTGGGCTCCAGAATGAGAAGTGAAGAGCAGTCCTAAGCCCACGCACAATTGGAGCCAAGTTCAACTGAGCCCCACTGACCTACAGACCCTGGAGCAAGACACGGAGAGCTGGTGTGCTAAGTTGGGCGAGTTTTGTTACGCAGCATTATCTCTACAGTCACTAATTCAGAGTGCTATGTGGGATGTGAAAAGCATAGGACTTGTGGGGGTATAAGGAATGTGTATGTGTGCAGTTCTTGTGTATTGTGTCCAGGTAAATGGTATGCTATGATACACACAGAAAAATAAGGGTTTATACTGGATCAAACAAAACAAAGGAGCAAGCACACCACAAAATGGGCTGTATGTGGAGTCCGTTCCCAACTCCCAGTCAGAAGGTGCTTCCAGTTCCTGTGCTGGGAAACCCACAGCCCCGCCTCTCTCC
>NW_005303863.1:0-737 GCF_000412655.1 Myotis brandtii
TGATCAATACAGCAAAGGCCTCTGGATAATACTACAGAGTGGACGACACTCCACCTTAAACCTGTGACTACACTGGAAATTTGTTCTTTAATGAAAGCGAGTGACTATTTTAACTGCGAGGGATGTGTACACATTTAGACATGGAAGTGTTGATGAACGAACATTTGAAGAAAATGTGAAACAGCAGGGAGAGCTGTTCCCGGTGCGACCCTATCCCCGGGGACCAGTGCGGTGTCCGCAGCGCCGGGAAGGTGCGGGCTGGGGAGAAGAGGCTCACCTGTATTCCCCAAAAGTGCCATCATCTTCCTTCATGGGCTGGATTTCGGGATCAGGGTGGGCGTCTTCCTTTTCTTTAACTGAAAATTTCAAAATGACATTCTTATCTATTGCTCTCGTGTTTTCCTTATTCAAAGGTTTTACCAGTGTACTCTTTGAGATACACAGCAGTGAAAAGAAAACACTTCTACACAACCATATGGGTTATATAACATTAACCTTATAAGGAAAGCAATGTTCAACATCATGACATAAGGGCGCCATTCATGCATTATTTCCTTGGGGAGACTTCTGGTACCTTCACCCTCTGCCTGTTGGTTGTAGGTGCTATTTTGGCCCCTATGACTTATGTGGAGCCTAAGGAAGCAGAGTCACTAATAACTTCAAAGAACAGATTAATGTACTCCCACCAGATGTCTTCTGACCCTCAACAATGTGTAGGCTCCCATTAGATAAAAAAA
>NW_005303864.1:0-737 GCF_000412655.1 Myotis brandtii
AGGAATGTCTGATACGTAATCAGTGCCAAGCACATACCTGACACATACCCACCGCAGTGGGGCACAGAGGGTTTAGGGAGATCCTGTCCCTGACTTTCAAATGTTTATAAGATCTAAAGGACCCTTATTTTTAAAACATAAGATTAAATATTTTAACTATTAAATTTCATCCCAATTCTATGATGCGCCATGGCTTTAATTAATCTAGATTGACTTGATTTCTAACACAATTCAGTAATTACTTCTACAAAAATTTTAATTAAAAATGAGAAACCATTATTATTATTCTTTACTGCTCAATTCTTTTTTAGACAGCTTATCAGAAAAAAAGTCCTTATTTTTACTTTTTTTATCTTGAAGTAGAACAAATGCAAATTTTTCAAGACATTTTCTTAATATTGACCTCATTCCAAATACTGGCAAAAAACCAAGATAGGTAACATAGGTGGAAATGGGCCCTGTGACATTTAAGCTATAGTCTTATTGAGTCAAGGGTGTAATATTTAAGGCTCTATTCTATAGTTAGCATTTCCTCTTTCCTCAATTATTGATCAAAATAAATTTCCCTTTTCTTATTTTATACCTAAACCTCTAAAAGCAGAAGTTGTTTGGAGAAGTGATGGTGGAGCTAGGATCCAAGGACCATCTGCTGAGGAATCCCCTCTTGCTCAAGTGGTCTGACCATTGTCTTCTGTTCAGACTTTCTTTTTTTTTTAATATATTTTTATTGATTTCAG
>NW_005303865.1:0-737 GCF_000412655.1 Myotis brandtii
GTACCTATTGAATCATTCCATGGCTCCTGTTTTCTCTGTATAGATTAAAGGAACTCTATCACTATGAATTTGTTTAATATTGGTATGCAGCAGGTTTTGTGTTTTGGACTCTGCCCAGAACTTTCTCCCTCTCAGAATAATGAGACTCAGATCAAACAATCCTACTACATTTCTTTGTGGCCTTACTCTTCGACTACCTGTTCTTCATTAGACAGGTGGCCTTGTGTGGTGAGTGCAGGTGGGGAGAAAGAATGAGGAGCAGATGGATAGAGGATAAAAAAAAAATGTTCATTAATTCCTGACTACTTCCAAACTCCTCAGAAGTGTAATCTCCAGCCAAACTTGGTCTTCCTATCATTACTAAAAGGTCTTTCAGCCAACAATGCTGACTCATCTCCCTTCAGCCCTTTCTCATGGTTAATCATTACAGCAACCTGAAGATTGTACTGTAGAGTGGAAAGAGAAAAACATGTTGGTTGGATTGTGTTCGTGCAAAGAAAAAAATGACAATTTAGGAAAAAGCTATTCAACAGAAAACAGCATTTCTAATGTGAGAGGAGAGTTAAGATCAAGAAAGCTAGTGGGAGAATTGGTCTTAAATAGGAGAAAGGATACCTGTTCTTCCAAGATTAAACGTGTACCTAGCTGTATTAATAAAAATACAATAATATCTTTCATTAGCCTTGCACCTTATACTTTGTAAAGTACTTTACATATATAGTTCATGTTTGACATTA
>NW_005303866.1:0-737 GCF_000412655.1 Myotis brandtii
TTAGAGTAACACCAAATTTATTTTAATCAAAGTAAATGTTTAATTCTTAGTTTTGATTATGAAAGCAAAATATAGTTTTCTACATTTTGAGTTTTCTACTGACTAGCTATGGTTATGCACACAGATAATAGCTGCACACACATATAAAAAGATAATTTAAGGAATCAACCACTTTATAAATTGTAATGATGCCATTCTTTAGGGAAGTAGAGGCCCTAGTTTAATATAGGTATAGAAGTCAACAACACTGAAGGGTTGGCATAGAAGTAGTTGAGAGAACTACTGGGTAAAAGTTTAAAAGAGCCAAATGAGGGACTGAAGAAAGGGGGAAGGTGACTTTAAGATATATGTAACTTCAATCATTGATGTTTCAGATTGACGTTACAGTAGACCCTCCTTACCCATGCTTTCACTCTCAATGATTTCAGTTACTCACAGTCAACTGAAGTCCAAAAATATCAAATTTCCCTAACCATTGACGCTGCTGCTCAGGACATCCAGCCATTGACATCATCATGATCCAGGATCACATGAAGAAGATGCTCATCCTTCTGATGTATCATCAGAAGGCCTATAATAGCCTAATGCTAGTCACAGTGCTACGTCATTCAACTCACTTCATCTCATAACAGGCATTTCATCATTTCACATCATCATTGTCAGAAGAAGAATGGTGACTACAGTAAGTACAATGAGTTATTTTGAAATAAAGACCACATTCACATAAATCACATACC
>NW_005303867.1:0-737 GCF_000412655.1 Myotis brandtii
GGGCTGGTTGCCTGTCTCCTGATACCTGCCCAGGTAACTGGCAACTCTGCACCAAATAGCCCATCAGCCCCAAATAGTGAGTTCAAGTGTTCTCACCATTGCAATTTTATTTAAAAATACTTTGGAGATCCTGGTGTTTCTTTAAAGAAGGCTAACCTTGCCTTGTTTATCTTTTTATTACATTTATAACAATATATCTTCATGACTCAGAACTTTCAATACTTGTATAATTAAAACAAAAAATAAGGACCCATTGGATATGTGTGATTTGTTGTCAAAGACCATTGCACAGTTGAAGGTACTTAATCAGGCTAAGCAACCACAACCATCACATAGGTAATCTTTATAAACTAAAATTTAACTATTCTGTTGTGAATGTATTGCCTTTGCAGCTAATGTATAGATAAAGAAACATGTATTACTGTATCACACATTTATTTTTAATAATTTTATCACTGCCCTTTAATCTGGTAGTTTTCCTATGTTATCCAATGCATTTTACTTAATTAAGAAGTTGGATTTTGTTCACTTTACTCCCACCCCAGGGCTTCTACTTACCACCATACATTCTCTCAATTCTGTTGCAACTCTAAGCGTTGCAGTGACTTCTTCATTTGCTGTTGTTGTTCGGGGCAACTGAAAGTCCATTTTGATCAACTGTCGACTGGTTTTGGGAAGACAAAAGCAGGTAGAGAGCAGAGATCAATCCATAAGAGAGGGGGAACAATGAGCAGGGT
>NW_005303868.1:0-737 GCF_000412655.1 Myotis brandtii
TCCCATTGAATACAGAGTCAGCTAATCAGGAACAAATACAACTAGGGCTTGAGCATGGAGGAATTGAAGGAGGAAGAAAGGGCCAGAGCCTTGTTAAGAAGTGTAATTTTTTTCTTTAGTTGTTCAAAGTAAGAACAATAAGGAAGAGAGTCATGTATCTCTTTCCTGGGATTTTTGTGTGCTATTAAAAGGTGGCAGAGACAGGTTTAGTTTTCTCTAATGTCTTTTGAATTTACTCAAAGGAGAATGATCTTTTCTCGGGAAAGAGTTTACTATAAAAGTAGGAGAGTAGGACAGTTTGACCTGAGGTCAAGCCCACAGTTTCAGATAAATGACCTCTTAAAATTAAAAACAAAAAGCCAAACAGGAGAACCATGTAACAATTGACTCCAATTCTCAAGTATCTCAGAGACTAGTCTGTGCATGAAGGATTACATTTCTTCTTTGTAACTACAGGGTCAAATCGGGGTCAATTGGAGGGAATTATGGGGGAAAATATTTCCACTCACTTTCACAGACAGGTGCCTCCTTATCCCAAGTGACACTATTGCCTGAGAGGTTACAAGCAGCAGATGGGGAGCCAATGAGTCGATATCTAGAAACAAGATGAAAAATGATTATATCCTACACGTTTCCCACTCAAATCACCATTAGAAAATAATGCCAAGAGGATTTCACAAATTATAGGATAAACTAACACATGGGAGACCGCAAAGAAGAAACCCCATTTCCACCTG
>NW_005303869.1:0-737 GCF_000412655.1 Myotis brandtii
TGGTGGTGGTGGTGGCGGGGGTGACAGAAGAAGCTGGTCTCAGCAAGCGTTGAGCAGGAGCTGGGTTCATGGTCTAGCTGGGATTGCCCAGGGACCAGATCGGTGATGAGGGTGTGGGCCAGGTGTGGGGGGCTTCCCGCTCCCAGAAGCCCTTTTTGGAGAGACTTCGGGGAGGCCAGGAGCACCCGTCACTGCTCCAAGGGACCTGCAGGTGGGGAAACTGAGGCCCACAGTGGCTGTGTGACCCCCCACCCAGAGGGACTAGGCTGAGAGGTGCGAGCCCAGGTCCCCCGCTCTTCTGCATCATGGCGTGCCGGCTCCCAAGGACGGGGGCCCCACCGTCAGGTGTGTGGCTTGTGTCTTTTAGACACGAAGCCAGAGGTCAGGGCTGGCATCAGCTGGGGACTCTACCCCTCATGGCTGTGCCCAGAGTCCCTTCCAGCTGGCTGCCCTGTGACTATTCAAAAGCTGTTCTTTCTCCCCCGATGCTTCTTTTCTTCACTGTCTCTATGCTCGTTTCCCACTGGATTCTTCTGGGAAAGTTTGTTTGTGGTTCAGGGTCCCACCGACAGACGCGGCCGCATCCCGCACACAGCTGCTCTTTAATCGGTGCTCGAGTCCCGCCCAGGTCCGGGCGAGGAAAAGAATCCTTGTGCCGCAAGGGACGTTCTAGCGATAGCCGGTGATACTGGAATATGAACTGTGTCCGTGACCACATTTCCCGGTCTGGTCATTGC
>NW_005303870.1:0-737 GCF_000412655.1 Myotis brandtii
TATTGTTTTGTCATCTTTTTCAGTAATATATTGTGAAAGACTTCTCATGTCAATAAACATTTTTCTATAACATTATTTTTACCGGTTCCATGAATTTTATTTACTCGGCCAGTGCCCATGTTTGACTATACCTTATTATTTTTAATGTGTGCTATTATTTACATAGATGTTCCTGCAATAACACAATTTACATACATTGTCCTATTATCATCTTAGAGTAGAATCCCAGAAGTAAAATTGCTAAACAAACGTAGAATAAAAAATAAAGTAAAAATAATAATTTCAAAATCTCTTCTTAGCAAAGTGCACCAATGGGGAAAGTGTCTCCTCCATATAAGGCCTCCAGGCTACAATTCCCAAGCTTTTAAAATATCTATTTAAAATATATTTAGATATGTACCAACACACCTATTTATATAACTCAATAGGTATATGTCTATATACATGCAAATTATAGATTTATTTACAAACATAATAGTTCTGTTGTGCTCATATGAAGATTCGTGACTAGTTCATATCACTGTCTTAGCAACACTCCCATCTTCTTCCTGAAAGTGGATGGGATTATGCTTTTAAAGTAGGGCCACCAGCCCCACTGATGCCAACAGGGATAGCAAAATAGATGATGAAAATTATTGCCAGAGGCAGGTGACTTCAAACACCTGAAGTTCACTGTGAATTGCTCTCTAAAACCTTTCAGTTTTCTTGTTCTTTGCACCTAAGAATGACTGGGCGCC
>NW_005303871.1:0-737 GCF_000412655.1 Myotis brandtii
TTTTCTTCAATGCTTTCCCCCCTAATTACTGATATCTTGCTTCTCATTAAGAACCATGGTCTTACTTTGATCTTAGTTTTCTCGCTGGTGGGCTTGCCCAAATCCCAGCCAAACTTCCCCCTCTGCAATGAAAATTAAAATCTCAATAACCTTATTCCCTATTGTGGAAAGAGTGGATTAGCTCAGTTTGCTGGCTTTGGGTCAGATGCTGAGTTCCTGAAAATGTGACCATGCATGCCTGGGAAAGGACTAAGCCTGATCAAGTGGCTCTCAATCACGGCAGGAGATCAGGCTCATTTGTGGTATAAGTGGCTCAGCTTACTGAACAGCATCTACAGGAGATAAATAGATATCAGTGTTTAAACAATAAAATATTTATGTGACTGTAATCAAGGGAACAGAAAAGCAGTTTAAAATCGTTTTCATAAATCGAAGTTAGGATGTGGTCACTTGAAGAGTAAAGCGGAAAGTTTTCAAAGGTCAGTAATGCGGTTAAAGCAAAAATAAAATCTTTCCACCGATGAGAGCTGATGCCTTCCTGATGTCCTATGAGTCCTTCCTTTGCACACCTCTCTCTGATTCATTATTGACTTATTTCCCAGCAACTTGGAAGATACATCCATTCTCCTTTCTTTCCTGTTTTTCTTTCCCTTGATGTAGTGGCTCTTTGGGATCAGTATTCAGCAAATAGTAAATTACTCTAGAATTTGCCCTAACCGGTTTAGCTCAGTGGATAG
>NW_005303872.1:0-737 GCF_000412655.1 Myotis brandtii
TAGGGCCCCAGACTCCCCTTTTGCCTCCTTGCTCCCCCCACACTGACCGACCTTGCTCCTTGATGATGGTGATGTTCACCAGGCGGCGGCCGAGGGTGGCGGTGCCCATGGGCACATTGAGGGCCTCCACCAGCAGCTGCTTCTCATCGTCGTCCTCCGGCCGGATGAAGAGGGGCACCCGGACGTCCACCAGCTCCACGCCCTCCTGGAACTCCACCATGCCCCGGGCGTCTGGGTGGGGTGGGGGCGGTCAGAGGTGGGGCCACATGGGATGGGAGGTGACACTGAGCCGCGGGGGGCGCTGCCCGCTTACCCTGGTCCGCAGTGAGGGTGTAGTACCCCGGGGCCACCTTGAGCTCGTGGAAGGCCCGCTGGGCCACCTGCTTCTCCGTCAGCTTCAGCAGGGCCTGCTTGGCCGAGCGGGGGGCCATCAGCACCGTGTCCACAATGGTGTGGTCCTGCCTGGGGGAGGGGTCAGGCGGAAAGGGGTCAGGCTGGCCAGGAGGTGGCTCTCGTCCCTGTCATCAAGGGGCAAGATGTGGGGCAGCAAAACAGCGCAGGTTCTTCAGAACCAGGTCCATGCTGGCCCCACCCCCGCACCCCGCAGCCTCAGCCCAGCCCTGTGCCTCCCCGAGCCTCGGTGACCTCCTCTGTGAAATGGGACTATTCTCGCCCAGGAGATGCAGGCAGCAATGATGCTGAGGGTGTAGGCGCTAAAGCCTGGGTTCAAATCCTGG
>NW_005303873.1:0-737 GCF_000412655.1 Myotis brandtii
TCCTGGATCCCTGGCTGTGTTCAAGGAAATGGTGCTATGGTTGGCCAAGTCTGTGTCATGGGCCCACCCCTGTCATCAGGAGTGAGGTTACACCTCCAAATAGTAGAGGAGGGAATTAGAATCACTTTCCTGGGAGCACATTACTATGCTGTTTCTGGTCCTGACACTTCTTGGATGCAATGACTGGCACCCGACTGCTCGAAGGACCTGGGCTTGTGAGGGCTTTCATGCCTGGCTGTGCAGGGCCGCCTGGGAGGTTCAGGCTACCCTAAACGTTTTGACTAAGGAACTGACCCTCTTCACGTGGGGAAATGGTCCTGCACTCATGAGCCTCTTGTATTAGAGAATCACAGAAACAGGTTCACATGGTAAGGACACAATCATACATGGTGATTGGTTAAGGGTGTTTTTCCACCCAAATTTTATTAAGAACTTATACGAAATACTCCAGATAAATGAGTTTTAATCTTCGTTTTTCTCCTCTTCTTCACCTTGGTTAATCTGGAAGTAACTTAACTATCTTTGCTGTTAGCAATGATGTGCAACCAATCACGTCAATTATTCCTTAAATATTTTTTGGTGAGATAGTTCAAAAACCTTTTGGAAAAAGGCACCTCAGAAATTACACTTATCTTGCCCTTGCTCCTTTCAATGGTTACAGCCCTCCACTGAGATTCCCACTTTTCCATTCACTTTGATTCTTTCCCAAAGAAATTGCTCAAAATTGGCAGCATCCA
>NW_005303874.1:0-737 GCF_000412655.1 Myotis brandtii
ACGCGTTCCAGCCCCAAGGCCTTTGCACTTGCCTCCCTCCATCTAGAACGACTTGCCCCTAACCTTTCACACTGGCTGCTTCTCATTCGGGCCTCCTCTCCGTGGCACCTCCCTCGAGGTGTCTTCTCAGAGCCCTTGCATGTGGCCCTGCTCCCAGTCATTATCCCCTCACTGTTTTATACCCTTCCCAACCGGCCACTCTGAACTGATCGACTTTTCCATTTGCTTGCTTGTAGACTGGGACAAGAGGCCTTGTCCGTCAGGTTTCTTGCTGTGTCCCCAGTCCCAGCATGCACTTGGCACACAGTAGGTACTTGATAACGAGTCTTCCCTCCAGATGGCTGAAGTCTGGACTGACAGGAGGTCCTCTGTGTCCTGTGTGGGCTCCCCCAGCTGCGGGACCCTAAGAGGCTGCTTGTTGGGGTTATTACCTGGGTAATGAAAACACAGTTACAAAAAGCAGTAATTACAGAAGAAGACTATTGAGCTGGGTGAACCGACAGTGTCTTTGAGCCTTGCCAGCTTGTGATGTGTACCAGGTCTGAGGCCTGAGCCCGAGCTGGGCCTGAGGCTGGGGGCTTAGGTGGGAGCAGGTGGAAGACAGGAGCCGCCTCCTTCAGTTCCAGTTGGAGGCACCCTCCTTGGGCAACCTGGGAGGAGGCAGAGGTGGGGCTTGCGTTACCTAAGTGCCCGCTGGCCTGGCTGGCTGCCAGCTCAGAGTCACAGAGCCCAGGGCC
>NW_005303875.1:0-737 GCF_000412655.1 Myotis brandtii
TTGTAGCAATTCGAGGTTAGATGTCTTATTTCACAAGAATAACTGATCATCTACAGGTGCCAGAAATCATCGCTAACTGTAAATTGTATGAGTTATTTTGGATAAAACATTGTCAAGTGCAAAATTTTTTGAACCTTTCTTTCCAACAACAAATAATAATCATAAAAGGCCTGGATATAACTTAATGTGTTTGATGTGGTGTGGCGCTAGACTCCCGGAAATAGATTTTTACAAGAGCCTTATGAGCTGAAATGAGACATAGACTAAGGAGAAGGCAAGAGAGAGGACAGAGGGTCCTGGGGGGAAGGAGATGCGGTGCTGTCGCAGGCGCGGAGGATGCAGGGGTCCCGGTCCCCGAGGAATCGGGGTGCTCCGTGAAGCACCGTGCGAAGTGATGCTGAGGCCCCGTGCGCCCGGCGGTCCAGGGTGGCGCGCACCCCCGAGGGAACAGGGACTGGGCGGGCTTCCCGAGGAGGTGGCACTGGATCCGAGAGGGGAAGAGGTGGGGAGAGACGACACGTCTAGAGACCGGCCCGGGGAGGGACAGGAGGAAGGGCTCGATGCGCTCGGCGCTCCGCCCTCGGGCGTCGACTGCTAGGGCCTGAGCGCGGTCGCCGCCCTCCGCGGGTCCTGTCCCTCCCTCCCATCCCTCCGTACCGTCCCTCCCCCTCTTCCCCCTCCTTCCCCTTTTCCTTCCCCAGCGCCTCTGCCGCCCGGCCCAGGCTGCGGGTCTCTGG
>NW_005303876.1:0-737 GCF_000412655.1 Myotis brandtii
TTGGGGGGGGGGGGTGGATGTGATAAAAAATAAACACACAATTAACTGCAATTGGAACTCAGAAGGAGGGGCACGTGCTAAGAGTAAGTAATGGAGGAATGTGATGTGTCAGAAATGCCCTGGAGGTTCTCTAGAAGGGAAATGAGAAGAAATTAACTGGTGGAAGGGGGAAGAGAAGACATCCTAGCAGGGGGACCAGAATGTGCAAAGGTCCTGGGGCATGGGGCCATGTGGTAGGAAGAAGAGGAAGGCTGGTGTGCTGAGCGCAAGGGTTGAGATTGTTCCAGCTGGGGCTGGAAAGATAGATAAGAGGACTCAGCTCTGGGGCCAAGTAAAGAATTAGACTGTTAATCCTAAAAGCCAAGGGAAGCCACTGCAAGACAGAGCATTAACAGCTGAGTGGGATGTGGAGGGTGAGGGACACGGTGTGTTAAGAATGATGTTTCTGGTTGAGTAACTGGCTGGGCAGCAGGACTACCCACTTCCCCTTTAGCCCTAAGGTACCTTGCCCTCTCCTGGGTTTCCTCTTTGCTCTTGGGCTGCTCCTCTACATGTCGGTGTCCCCAAGGCTCTGTGTGGTGTCTTCTTCTCTCTCTGTGTAACTACCCTTTTTCTCTCCGTCACCTCTTCAGCCCCATGGGTTTATGTAAGGACACCGAGCCCCCAAATCTCTGATCCCAACCCTGATTTCTGCAGACTCATATATCGAGCCACTGACTCAGCACTTCCATGTGAAT
>NW_005303877.1:0-737 GCF_000412655.1 Myotis brandtii
TTTTTAAAAAGAAAAGAAAATGAGATGTGTATTTCTGCAAAAAATTTTTAAGGATCCATTGTGTATAACTATGTTGGGAGAGGGTAGTTTAGAACTTTTTATCGAAGTAGAATATACCTACACTCCTATATACCTGGGTGAATTCTCACAGAGTGGAAACATTCACATATGCAGCACCTAGATCCAGAAACAGAACATAGCCGTCATCCCAGAAGCCCCCCTCTCCGGTTCCAGGTTCCCCTCCCAGCCGCTTCACCCCCAAGTGTATACAACCCCTCTCCCCAAGCACTGTTGTCGAGTTCAGCTGTCTTCCCACCTAGATTCTGTGATGGTGAGCATGCACTGTGACACCAGAGAGGTGAAGCAGCTGTTAGCCACCGGGATCCGAGGGAACCTGTGTTCTCGGAGGCAGGGTTCCCGAGGCGTTAAAGAGAGAGAAGAGTTTAATAGGGAGCGCAGGTCAATGAAAATGGTCACAGTGAAAGCAAGTTCCACGTGTTCTCAAAAGAAACATCCCAGTCGCGGATAATAGAGCTTGTGGTTGCTGATTTGTTCATAGTTCAAGAGAAACATCCAAATCAAAGGCCTTTTGCATCGGCATGTGGTGCTAACGGAATAGCATCCCCTCCAGGGGGAAAGCATGTTTTGCTGTGGTGTTGAGGACCGTGCTGCTGATGCACGTGCCGTGTGAGCAAAGGCTTTGTGCTGTGAGAGGCAGCCTCTGTCCCCCCCCCCGC
>NW_005303878.1:0-737 GCF_000412655.1 Myotis brandtii
TCAGCTTTCCACCTGCCTCTCAAACGCACGCCTTTCAAATATGTGAAACTTTCCTTGTCATATAATTTATGAGCAAGTATATGCTGAGTGTTCAGAACTGTTCTGTGAAGATTCACACACTGTAAAACTCGAAACCCACTCCAGAAAGCTTGACGTTTGGTGAAGATAAACAGATGGGACCATCAGTAAACGATACACCATGACCTTCGGCTCCTTATCAAGGATACATCCTTATTTTAGCCTTCTCTTCGCGCCTGTCTTTTTCTTTTTGATAATGCCGGCTCCCCAGCACTCTTCGTAAGATTGCCAATTCTGGTTTTCCTCTTGCCTCTCATCCTCGTCTGTCTCTGATTGCTGCCCTTCTGGCTCCCCCAGGTAGGTTTCCAAGTGCCAGTCCTAATTATCTTTTTGTTTTCCTAATGAAGACTTCTAATTTTGGTGGAGTAATGTGCTTCATTAACCTGATCACTGAAACTAATGATGAAATCTGGGCAAATTGTTTAAAATACATTTGGAAGGATTGGGGAGCAGCCAGCACAGCCGGGAAGTGGAGGCGCTAGGACCCTTGAGAGATGGGCAGCAGCTCAGACCATCTCCCCTCATCACACTGAGGCTATTTCTTGTTTTCAGCAAGAGCTGAAGTGGAAATCATCACCTCATTCTGCTGGGCCAATAGAGGTCATGAATTCCCTGAGCAAATGAATTCCCTGAAGTCATTGGGTGACTCCTAAGCTGCA
>NW_005303879.1:0-737 GCF_000412655.1 Myotis brandtii
GGACAAGAAACGTGAAGGAGAAAATCTTTAGTTAAACTAAGGAAATTCTTCCTTAAAGGAACTATCCATTCCCCCCAAATAAAACTTGGTTTACCAAAATCAACCAACAAATGAATTATCTGTGTTGGGGGTTATCTATAGCAAAATTTAAAACACAAAACAGATTTCTCTTTACTGTTTGGCATACTTCTGCCCAACCTCTTTCATCCTTAGTTGGTCTGTACACAAGACATGAACTTAATTTCCATTATGACTTAACCCCATCAGAAATCATAGGAGCACCTTCACTTCTTTGCCCTCCAGTCTCCACAGGAGGCCTTAGACTCTCTCTACCTTCCTCACGAGGGGACGGAAGAGTTACCTGATGTGTGCACTTGAGAGAAGGAACTGAGGATGCTTGCTTAGCTCAAAGCACTTCTTTGAAAAGACATGTCTGCCCACAGTCACATGAACTTGGGTCTGCTCTCATCTCTGCAGGGAGCAGCCTGCCCAGGGACAGGTGTCAGGTATTTCTTCCCTCCACTCACAACTGGGTGTGAAACTGCCTGATTTGGGATGAGTGTTCAGAAGCCCTGTGACCCCACATCTAAACCACATTTTCCAATTCCTTACTATGTGTGAGTAACCAAGCTAGTAAGTCCATCTCCATCTGCCTGACTCTATGATCTAATCTCAAAAGGGAAGCAGGGCTGTCATTTGCCATCTACCCCACCACAGCTCCAACAAGAAAGATGACT
>NW_005303880.1:0-737 GCF_000412655.1 Myotis brandtii
AGCCTTGTCCACTACAAATCCTGACGCCAGCCTTGCTGACTTCAGTATCTAGGTGAAGCTCTTGTGATAGTAAGAGTGGTGTAAGGAGAGAGGGAAGTGGAGGGAGGTGGCACATATAAACAGTTGATATGTGCCAGTCACTGTTCTAAAGAACGTTACCTGCTTAAATAATTCATTTAATCCTTCCTCCAACACCCTGTGAGGTTGGCACTATTATCCCCACTTTACAAATGAGGATGCGAAGGCACAGAGCCTGTAAGTAATTCATTCACGGTCACACAGTGGCAAGTGTCAGAGCCAGGATTTATGCCCATATTCTTGCCTTAGCCTCTGCTACACCGCCTCTCTATATCCTTAACCCACAGTTCCTTGCTCTCTTCATCTGCTATCCCTCCATTTTCACCATCCATCCCCTCAGCCAACCTAGTGCACTCCGCTTCTGAAATTTACACTCTACCCTCTGATCTCAACCTCCCTCCACCTCCCTCTCTCCTTACTCACACCACTCCAATTCTTTGACTTCATTCAAAACCGAGCCCCCTAACCCTCCCATTTTAGTCCAGTTTACCAGTCCCCCCTGCTTCTTTCTCCACCAACCCTGAATCCTGTGTTTGATCATAAAATAGCTCCTGCACCAAGACCTGGGATTACACTGTATTCCTATGGCTCTGACAAATCCACCCAACAAAATTTTTCTCCATTTGCTTTTTAAAAAATATATTTTTTATTGATTTCAG
>NW_005303881.1:0-737 GCF_000412655.1 Myotis brandtii
CTGAAGACCTTCTGGATGAAGCCGGGGCTGCGAGGGCTGAGTCAGAGGCGGCCGCCAAGGCGGGCAGGGTACGAGGTGGCGGGGGCCAAGCCCCTTGCATGAATTTGGTGCATCGGGCCTCTAGTGTAGTAAAATAATCAGGAAATGGTGAGTTTTGAGTTTTGGGTTTTTATTATTTTTTGGTTTTTTTAGAAAATAAAGAAGGAAGGAGGAGAGGGATTACTTGAGTAATGGATTACAAAAAATATGCATTCTTGGTGTACTGTGATAAAAGCTTCCCTAGAATTTTAAGTTCTAGGAGAGCAGAACTATACCACTGACAGTGTCTGCTGCATCTGACATCCGTTTGACTCTCCATAGAGCAGGGGTAATGAATAAAACATACTGTACATGTAGAGCCTGTTGAGACTAGAAATAATATTTTGAAGACATCTCTATCTATAATATAGTATTACATGTCTGTATATATAAGTGTTGCTTTTCCATACTTTGTAGTTTTTCTATAATAAAAATATATTACTCTTATTATTATTAACAATGAAAAGTAAAGCTATATAGCACCTAACTCAAAAATGTATATAAAAATAGAATTAACCAGCTAACATTACAAGGATAAGGTATGACTGTGACTTAGTTATGGTTGGATCCAAAGGTTAAAACAAGTTTTCAAAGCTCTCTTCCTTCCTCCAGCTGCCTATAACTATGAATCAGTTGAATGCTATCCTAATCCCAACAGA
>NW_005303882.1:0-737 GCF_000412655.1 Myotis brandtii
TTCCCAATGGGATTAAGCTCCAGTTCCCCCAAGGAGTAATCTGCTCATGAGCACATCCTTAACTGATTCCTTGTCTTTTCCTGATCACTTCCCTCTTCCCATATCAGTGCTTTTTTGGATTACCTCTCAAGCAACTACTTTTCCTCAAATCCTTGCCCCAGGGTCTACTCCTATGGAGTACAAAGTGGCTAAGTCTTGGCTACTCAGAGGGCCAGATCCAAGTCACATGACCTTTCTTTTGCAAAGAAAAAAATCAAATAAAAACTAATGTTTATTTCTTACATAAATGAATTGTTTATTATCTAAAGAGTAACACATTTGTCAGGCAAAAATGTGTTATTTCTATGAGAGTTTAGAATATCTCATAAGTGAAAAACAACTATATGAGGCAGAGACTAAGGGACATCTACTTGTGCCTTTCAAGTGACATCAACCAAGTTATTATTTAACTACTATACTCTCCACAATTATTTAGAGTAACATTGTGAGTATAAACAATCCAATATTAATTGTAACCTATGTTTAGGCTATTACTTTGATGCATCCTGATATTTCATTAAGTCCCTTTTGGGACATTAATTAAAAAATGCATATGTAATTGAGTTGATGGGCTATGGGACATAAAGTTTTCTATTATTATTGGTTTTAAAGAAGAAATATGTGAGATTGGCAAAAATCAGAGACAATGAAGAGGATACTGGTAACTTAGAAGTACAGATGCCAGAAGATTTGTGGAC
>NW_005303883.1:0-737 GCF_000412655.1 Myotis brandtii
GCATGCAGTTACTATATTGGTAACAGCTTAGTTTTCTATGATTTAGGTGTTATGGTTCTAGAAAAGAATGGCAGAAATTTGACAAATCACCACAAAAAGGTCGTGAGTTACCTTCAGTGACTCACTATCTTAATAGAAATTATTGGTCCCCCACTAAGTGTCAGACATTATAATCAGCAGAGAGCAGCAGACCTGGCCAGTCCCCTCCCTCCCAGAGCAGGTCATGTTAGGGAGAGAAGTAGATACACAAAGAATAGTCATAAAAACTGAAACACTGGATGATTTACTGTCATTTCAGAAGTCCATTATTTTGACACCTAGCCGAATTTTAGCGGGTGAAAAGGGGCTTGCCGGAGGCAAGGGCACTAGCCCGATTCATGAGCAACATAAAGGAGTGAGTCATGGTCACTGAGATAAATAAGGATATTCTAAGTTTTATTGGGCAATTGTGATTTTTGCTTAGCATCTTTTAATGACCTAGTCTAGGAGTATTTAACTTTCTGTTCTGTGTTTCCTCGATTATGAACTAGTATACCAATATTATTTTCTCATTTTCCCCCTGAGAATTAATAAAAATGTAAAGCAATTAAAATGTTCACAGTGGATCCATAACTGTTCAATATGTTAATATCTTTATTATATTAAAGAAAACAGACATTTCTAAATAGTTTTCAAGCTGATAAGCATGGGGAAAATAACCAGTTAATTTTAGCTGACTAGCTAAGAAACAGTCACCC
>NW_005303884.1:0-737 GCF_000412655.1 Myotis brandtii
TATATATATATATAGGTCTATACATATCTTTTGCTTTAGAAGTTATCCCACTATGCTTTTTTTTAAAAAATTGAGATATCATTGACATATAACAGTTTCAGGTGTAATTGTGCTTTTTGTTTTAAAGAAAAGAGGGGACCTTTTCAGTATGAACCACAGAAAGAAACAAAGAGGAGGGGATGTTCTCAGGGCATGTGCCTCTGCTTGGCACTCCCGAGTTTCTCCGAGCCCTGCACACCCCTGATGTAACCGTACCTAATTGTCTTGTCACAAAACAGCTTGCAGCCTGGAGTCTAAAGGTCAGGTGAACATTTCTGCCTGGGTGTAAGGAAGCACCAGATCAAAATCTAAACAGCGATCTGAGCCCGCCAGGGCCATCTGTCTGGTTTCCTATTGTCTGAGTAACACCTTCCTTGAGCAAGGCTCCCAGATACACCCAACACCTCCTCCTGGGTATCTGCAGTGTCCTGCAGGCCCATTAATTGTTCAGGACCCGGTGTCCATTCTCCTAGTTCTTGGCAATGAAAAGGAGCCTGGAAGGAACTTGGTGAGAGATGCGGAAAACGCAAAGACAGTAATCTGAGGCTAACTCAATCAGCTCACGGCCACGATAAGAACCTCACAGCTCTGAAATCCATCTGATCACTCAGTATTCATTGAGAGATATTATAGGACAGTATTTTATCCATCTTGATGTAAGCAACATCACCCTGCTTTCAGGAAGGTAACTGCCTAAT
>NW_005303885.1:0-737 GCF_000412655.1 Myotis brandtii
CTTGCATGAATCTTCATGCATCAGGCTTCTAGTATTTAAATAATTCCATATTGATTGCTAAAACTCCATTCTATCTCTCAGAATCTGTAACGCCGCAGATGCCAAATCCCTCTCCCCTCCCTCACTGGACTTCAGGGACATCCAAGATCTAAAGGACTCACTGCCACAGCAGGGCCTGTGAAACTCTTTTGTAATGTGTTCAAAGTGACTAATGTCTGAACTATGCCAGTTGTCAACGCAGGATCACTCCTGATTATTATAATTAAAAAAACAAAGAAGAATACTTAGAATAAAATTATATGTGTAATATATTAAACAAAACTATTTTACAGTACAATTCTAAAGGTCTGCAAAGATTATTAGCTTCTTTAAGATTCATTCCTCGTTTTAATACTGCAATTCTCCCTGATGCTGTGAAATTGTTTTTGTTTGAAACGGCCACACATATCTTTCTGTAGGCCAAATAGCATATTACACATCTGTCAAAACCACACTTTGTTAGCCTATAACTGTGTTTACAAAGCCTCTATGACCCTTGTGGATGGTCTGGCTGCTTGTGTTATGTTCATTTCTTTCTTTAATGTGTTTGTATTTTTCCAGTTTTCTAATTTGTATTACATGTGTATATATATTTCTCATTTGTATAAATGAGAATGTACTAGAATGAACATTTAGTTCTGATTCTTCTATCCTCATCTTCCTAGAACATCTGGCCTTCTTGACTTCCTTATATACCT
>NW_005303886.1:0-737 GCF_000412655.1 Myotis brandtii
ACTACAGGGCTGGGTTCTAGATTGAATAAGAAGTGAGGAGAGGGAAGGAGGAAATGGAGACAGCATATAGGAGGGTCAGTTCTTGTTGGGCCAGTAGGGAGCACACCCGATAGCCAAGGTAGGTGTGAAGGTTTGGAAGGTCTTGAGGGGGTTAGGTTAGAGAGTGAGGCTACTCACAACAGCTTCATTATTTACCTTCTCTTGAGTGTCTATTTACCTGCTACCAGACTAGACTCTTCTATATACCATTTTATCTAGTTCTCTTTATACCCTACAAGGTGGATTATATTCCAAACTTGTAGATGAGAAAACAAGGAAATAGAAAAATTAAAAATCTTGCTGAAGGTTTTTCAGCGACAAGTGGCAAACTCTTTCCCCTTTTCTAAGCCCCACATTCTTTCACAGTCACACGCTATCGTGCAAGAGAGCAAACAAAGAAAAGGTCAGGGCAGGGCCTTGAAAACAAATTTCCCTTTCTTCACATCTGTCTCAGGCTTGGCTTCTCTGCCCTTCACCTTTCCATTAACTCTGTAATACTGCAAGAACAGAAATTGGGTCATACCCTGACTGAAGAGAGAGTTTTAGAATGTCTACCTGGATACTCTTTTTCAGCTTTCAAAATTTCTCATTCTCCCTTCAAATCCATTATGTGGAGCATTTCACATGTTTATTTCTGTAGCTTTTCTATATTGTTAATGTAAAACAAAGACTTTTTTTTTCTTTCTTTCTTTTTTTTT
>NW_005303887.1:0-737 GCF_000412655.1 Myotis brandtii
TCAGCTCCTTCCCAGACTCCATTCCTCCCCTCCCCATCTCACCCCTAGCACCAGGCACACAGTCCTATCAGAGTATCTGAAACCCTTGGAGGTCTTGCTACAAACAGGGTGGTTCTCAGCAGCATGGGCACTGCCTGGATCCTGTTGGAAAGGCAGAATGTCAGGCCCCACCCAGACCTTGTACCCAGATCCCCAGGTGATTTGTTGGCACATTATGCTCAGGAGCCGCTATTCTAGGGACAATTGGTCTCTCCTATGTCTATTCCAGTCACCGATCTGTCTCCCCAACTAGACAGTGAGCTCTTTAAGGGTAGGGCTTGGAATGGTCCCTGGTGCAAAATTGGTGCTCATCGGGTATTAAATAGATAAATTATTGAAGGCAATGAACTTGGCACCAAATCTGAAAGAAAGGACTTGGTATTGATGGACAGAAAAAAGTGGGGATCTGGAAAATAGACCCCAGCCCTACTCAGAGGCAGGGGGGTTAAGGACTAGCCTGGTTAGAAGAAAGGGGTCTGACGTGGAAAAGCATGAGAGGGGAGAAAGGAAAAGATGAAGGGAAGGGAGGCTGTCAAGTTGTTGAAAGACAGCTAGGTCAGGGTATTTGGGACATCCACCTCTTCTAATCCCATTTCCTATTGTTCGGTTAACCGTGAACAGAGATGAGCATGAGGGTTGGAAATAAGGCTCTGGAGCCAGAGAGACTGGGTGTAAATCCCAGTTCTACACAGGCCATG
>NW_005303888.1:0-737 GCF_000412655.1 Myotis brandtii
AAAAAAAAAATAGTAGATAGTTGCAGATTAAGAGCTAGTCTGATTGAGATGTGTGATTTGGCTTGCCCACCTGTGCCCGTTAGGCCCACCAAGAGCAAAACAAAAAGCTATTGGTTCAAAGGGAATGAGGAAACCTGGGGAGTGCACTTGAACCTATCTCACAACATCGTGCCAAGTCCAGCTGATCCCAGGCAAGCCCTGGGCGTCCACAGCCAACCCACGAGCAAGGAAATGAGTGGTAGATGTGATCAGCCACGAGACATGCAATCAGTGGTGTAAGCCCCTGAGAACTTTGTGTTTGATTCGTTAATCAAAATTATTTTAATACTTTACATTTATGGCATATAAACTATGGAACTTTAACAAAAAAATGTAAAATAATGAAAAATCATAATAATAACAAGAAATAACTCAGTGGCACAGTCATACACTGGAATTTCCCCTCCTCCACAGTCATATCTCTCTGCCTTTTTTTTCCTCCCTGAGGACCACACCACAATCTGTTTTTCTCTTCCCAAGAGTAGCAGGAATGACTCAGCATGAGCAACCTTGGATCCCTGTCACCCAAAGGCTAGACTCGCAGAGGACACAGCATCCTTTGCTTGACTCGGTTTTCTCAGCCTTTTCAGGAAGCTGGTCTGTATTTCTGACCCTCCGGCAATGCTTAACCTGCAAGGCTTCCTTAATCCTCTGGCTTGTGTGGGCCTCAGTTTCCCCGTTTGTGACGTTTGGCTTTC
>NW_005303889.1:0-737 GCF_000412655.1 Myotis brandtii
TTTCATTTCCCTCTAAGGCAAGTCCTATTATTCTCCTTCCATATAATATAACCCAATGCGTTCTCTTCTCTCATTTCCTAAGCCCCACTCTGGTCCAAATTGTGAGTCTCTGTTGCCTGGATTACTGCAGCAGCCTCCTTATTAGCCTCTCATTTCCACATGTGCCTCCTCTACACTATTTAATCTCCACACAGCAGTGACAGAAGGTCATCTTTTTAATAAAAACATATTAAAAATTCTTTGATGGATTGCCAGTACAGGTAAAATACTATTTAGTCCACACAAAAATCTGTACATGAATGTTTATAGCAGCTTTTTTTTCACAGTTGCTCAAACTTGGAAGCAACCAAGATGTCCATCAAGAGGGGAGTAGATAAACAATGGCATCTACTTTAGTGATAAAAAGAAATGATCTATGAAGCCATGAAAAGACATGGAGGAAACGTAAATGCTTATTGCTAAGTCAAAGAAAAGGCTACATAGTGTATGATTCCAACTATATGATGTTCTAGAAAAGGCAAAACTTTGGAGACAATAAAAAGATCAGTGGTTGCCAGGGACTACATGGAAGGAGGAAGGGAGGAATGGATAGGTGGAGTCATTCTGCATGACACTGTAATGGTTGGTACATGACATTATATGTACATCAAAAACTATAGAATGTACAATACCAAGAGTGAGTCCTAATTTAAACTGTGGATGTTAATAACAACATGTCATAAATTATTCAAATTGTC
>NW_005303890.1:0-737 GCF_000412655.1 Myotis brandtii
AGCCAGAGTTTTCTTTTAGAGAGAGTGCAGCAGATTTGGCTCTGAGATCCCACTCCACCCACTGCTGCAGAAGGAGAGAAGGCTTCCAGGGCGGGTGATACAGCAGAGGGTGTTTGCCTGCTTCTCCTCCACTCATTTTCACCAAAATGCCAAACCATCCTTGTCTAAATGGAATCAAGGAGAAATGGAATTATGCAGGCACAGGCAAGAGCATTCACACCCCCTCAGCAGCACATGCACACACAGGATGGATCTCCAGGTAGAAAATGATAGAAGGCTTGGTGGAAGGTTGCATTTTTTTAGTGAGGTTTAAGTTCCCACTGGGAGCCCAAAGACCAATAAGCTAATTGCTGATAAGTGACAAAGGTGTGGTTACTTCTAAGAAAACTATTTCTGGGCCCGATATTGGAACTGCTGACACTGGTCAAGGGGGCGGGGGTGTATAGATACATCTCCTTTCTAACAAGAGCATTAGTGCTTAAATTCTTCAGAAGAAATGACTGTCCCTTCTCTTGGAGCATAGCTATGCATTATCTTATTAAAGACTGAAAGAAGCCCTTTAGCCCACATATTTCCTTAACTTTATTTAAGCAGAATTTCCTAAAGGAATTATCCACAGAGCACTGTTTTCCAGGAATACCTCTTAGCATCCTAGGAGATGCATGCTTTCTGGTGTTTATGTTGCAGCAATACATGAAGGAGGTGGGCTAGAGCAAGCATGTCAAACTCGCGGCCCA
>NW_005303891.1:0-737 GCF_000412655.1 Myotis brandtii
CTCTACCCTGATTTATTTTCTTCTCCTCGCCTCTTACTGTTGGAGATAACATATTGTTGTTGTCTCTAATTTTTAATGTAAAAAATAAGGGTGCATTGTGTAATACAGTAGTTCTTACCTGTACACATTCAACATTATCTACTGCATTTAAAAATTGCATTTAATAGGTGTCTGCCCCATTCTGATTTTCCTAAAATCTTGCCACTGTAATCCTTGATTTTAATGATAACTATTGACTAGACAATAAACAGGCCTGTCTATGCTAGTTATAAACTGGCCTTGATACATATAATTTGCTTCAATAAGTCTTCCCTGAATCGCTGTCCCTAATAGAATGCGAACTCCATGAGAGTAGGGACCCCATCTTACCCACGACTGTATCCTGAGGCCCAGAACTCTGCCTGGCAACTAAGAAGTAGCTCAATAAATACCTAATAACCCAGTGAGTACATTTTTCTCAGAGTGAGGGTTACAGGGAGAGGGAAGCTGTCCTTACCTTTCTTTTGAAGCATTTGAGAAGAAACCTTTCCTGGGTCAAATAGTCAACTCAATTTATTGGAGGTCCCTGTGCCAAGCACCATAATAGCCTTTTTGTTAAAGCTCTCCCTCTCTTTGTCTTCTGTTTAACATGAATAGTGTAAGGGACCGCTAGCAAAAGAGAGGAGCATTTCAAAGGCATTTACATTAATGTTAGCTCTACCACTAGGCCTTTGGTGTGTCTTCTTGGGGAAATCCCC
>NW_005303892.1:0-737 GCF_000412655.1 Myotis brandtii
AGACTGATTTACTGAGCACCTACTCGGTGCCCTGCTGTGAGCTAGCCCAGGGGGTTAAGGGATCACCAGAAACACCTACCACCTCACGCACCCAAGGAGCTTACGGTCCAGCTCGGGGGTTTTTTCCTAGAATTCCTCCTGGATGAGAGGTGGTGGAGAGGTGAGGGGCGTGGACCCCTGGACTCACATCCCAGGCGTCCAACGTCTGTGCATCATGTTTTCTGTTGTAATAGGACTCCTACTTTTAGCTGGGCACATAGCCACCCAAAGGAAGAACTACATTTCCCAATCACCTTTGGGGCTAGGTGTGGTTGTATGACAAGGTGGGTCTGGGCCAATGGAATGTAAGCAGAAACAATGAGTCCAAGTTAGTGCTGGTTATGCCCGTAAAGGAAAAGCTCCATTCTTTCACCATCCCCTTCCAATGGACCAGAATGCAGACCTGGCGGGGCACCATCTTGGACTGTGTAGAAGAAGAGTACAATATCCTAAAGACAGAAGAGAAGGAATAGCCACACACAACTCCCACAGCAGCCCTTGACCCCTTCCCAAGCATTGCTCCATGAGAGAGAAATAAACTCCCTTGTTTAAACCCACGTTCATCTGGGTCTTTGTTACAGTAGCTGAACCTATTCTCTGCCTGACACTATCACCTACCAGCTGCAGAATCTTCTTCTGAGATCCACTTTCTTTGTCCTAAAATGGAGATAACAATACTACGAACGACCTCATAGGTG
>NW_005303893.1:0-738 GCF_000412655.1 Myotis brandtii
AAAAATAGGTTTTCAATGAATTTTCAAAATGATGAGAAAGGAGGCAACCAGAGTCCCAACAGCCTACCGTCAAGGCAGCAGCCTGATAAAACATGTGCTACCTCTCATGAAAAAGGAAGGGTGAGTTGAAGGACAGAACCAAGGACCTAGAGAGGGAGCTGAGGATCAGGGCAATTCTTCCCATGTATTGACACCAACTCAAGGCAATAGCCAACATTTGCCCAGCTGTATCTCAAATGTGATAGAGACCGCTGACTTCTTTCTACTTCCCGCTTATGGACAGACATGTTTATAGCTGTTATCCTGTGCCTGTCTCCCTATTACCGGTATATGTGGCATGTATGGGGAAGGGAGAAATAACCAGTCTCTTTAGTCTTACAGATCAATGAGTCAACAGGAACGACACCTAAGGGAACTCATCCAAATAGAAACTTAATTTAGATCCTGTTCTTTGAGCAGATGTTGTGATCAAATTATTATGAGACTTTTGGGGATTTTGGATGTTGGTTCGTGAAGTGTTTTTCATTTGTGAGGGACAAGAATCACTGGGAGCTGCAGGGTGAAATGTGTCTGACAGACACTTCAGAGTGACTTTCTAAAATTCCTGCCTGCTGGTGTTTACACCCTTCTATCTCCCAGCCCTTAGATGTGGGTACAATGTGTGACTTACTTCTAATGAATAAAATATGACAAAGTTGTCGAAATAGAAAGTCTGTGATTATGTTACACTAGTGGCCC
>NW_005303894.1:0-738 GCF_000412655.1 Myotis brandtii
CATCATTTTGATTATGAAATGGGTTGAAGAAACAAGGCATCAACACAATCTTTTGAGCAACAGAATTTAACTTTTTTGGCTTAGAGAATTAAAGCGCAGTGATAGTTCTTGAAAATCAATAGAGTAGTCATAACTAACCTTTTTCTTTTTAAAACTGAACTCATAACCAGTAAGTGCAGACCGTATTTCTATACAGTATTTATCTCTTTTGAAATTAAATCCTATTTCTAAAAGTGCATGTGATAAACAATGCAAAACAAAAATCCTACTGGATTTTCATATGCCAAAAAGTGAACCTCAACCCACAACTCACATCTTCTACAAAAATTCACTCGTATGAACCTTTGACTTAAATATGAACCCAAAACTATAAAAGTTCAAGAAGAAAACAGGAAAACCTTTGTGACTATAAGTTAGGCAAAGATTTCTTAGATGAAACACCAAAAGTGTGATCCATGAAAGAAAAACAATTGATCAACTGAACTTCATTAAAATTAAAAATGTCTGCCCTTTAAAAGGCAAAAGATACATAAAGGATACCTTGAAAAAGTAGCTCTTCATCTCATACTTCCTTCATCCCAATCCAATTTCCCTCCCCAGTATCAAATGAATACAATGACCATTTCTTGTGTTTCCTACCAAGCTAGCCCATACACAATAAGCACAGATATACCAGAAGTTGGCAAAAGTAGGCTAATAGCTGTGAGTACATGAAACAGAGTTTATTCTTGTATTATT
>NW_005303895.1:0-738 GCF_000412655.1 Myotis brandtii
CCTGAACCTATACATTTAAGTTGAACCAACTCAGATGAAACCTAAAAAACTTGGCTGACAGCAAGTACTTGCAAGTCAGGGATGCAACAATTCTATGAGACAATCACCTCGGACCCATGCGCTAAATCTCTCCCAGGGCAGTTCTTTCTTACTTTTAGTCTAGGCTTTTCCTCCTAATTTGACTCACTTCATACTCTTTGACATGTGATCTTGTTTTTTGCTGGCTTTAATTCAGTCCTAATTGAGGACTTTCCTCCTGGTCATACTGGAGTTATTTTAGGTCCTTGAATACTTCATGACTCTCTCCAAAAGCAAAATTCTCATGCTTGTCTACCTGGATGATACTGTACATGCTCCAGTGCTGAACTTCTCTAGGGCAAGAGAGAGCACAGGTAGGGCAGAATCTGACTGTAAGAAGGGCCTTTGGGCACTTCCAACAACAGCCTCCTTAAATAGTTTGTACACAGCCCATGTTATGTTAAGGAACTTAAAGGGAAGTTTGTCCAGCAAGAACTCCCAGTTCTAGTCATCATCAATGGACGATACTTGGCAAGTGCTCATTCAAAAAATCCATAGTACACTGGGAAAATTCGGTTCTGTTCAAGTAGTTATTCTATCCTTGGGACTCCAAGCAGTTTTGTACAAACCTCCATTAGCAATATCCAATAATCACTCCCTAATAGTGAATTCCTGTGTTGGATAATCCAAATATGTGTCTCTACTTCTGGATATTTCCCC
>NW_005303896.1:0-738 GCF_000412655.1 Myotis brandtii
TTATTATAATAAAGATAAGTAAAAGTTTATATAAGGTAAGTCCCAAGGATTGTTTACTGAGCTCCTGTTTTAAGATACACAGCACAGTAAGTGGTTTATATGTTATACAATTTAATCCTCAGAAGTAAGAAGGATGTAGTGAGAAGTAAGAAGGAAGGCCCTTCCAAAGAGGGCCTTTGGAAAGGCTACCGTAGTTGAAGAGAAGCCTGCAAAAGAGACCAAGAATGAATTGACATGGAGGGAGAACTAAAAGTCATGCATCTCAAAGGTAAATGGCATTGGCCCTGAAAAGGAATATACGTTCCAACAATTACTCCTTTTACTTATTTGGGGTCAAATTCATAATCACAGTCTCTCAGCTATTGCTGGTAGAGACCCCTATGCACTCTTCATTTCAGGAAAAATCCACAGACTAAGCTGCCAGCCTCCTGCACTGTGTTCCTGCAGTAAGTCAATCTTTAAAAAAGAGTTTCTGGAATCTATTTCAATTAATGGGCTGAGACCTTCCCTGTCCAATAAAAGTTGCACAGATATACAGATTTACAAATTTACCAATCAATCAGAGTGGCTGCATAGTGACCAATCAGAACACACGATTCCAACCAATCAGGACAGTGCAATTGCAAACATTCAAACGGTGCAAATGTGGATTCCATATTTTCATTTAAAAGGGCTAATCAGGGAACCAGGGCAGCCACTTCCTCTATAAAGGAAGTGGGCCTCCTCTTTCTCTAAGGG
>NW_005303897.1:0-738 GCF_000412655.1 Myotis brandtii
ATTGATTGAGCCTGCAACATGGGCATGAGCCCTGACTGGAATCTAACCATTGACCTCTTGATTCATGGGATGATGTTGAGCTAACTGAGCCACACCAGCCATGGTTTTATCAGTCATTTCTGGTGACTTTTTACTTCTGTCTGTAGTATATTTGATGAAGAGCTTCTTATGATCAGTTATGTTTTATGGGAGCCAGCACACATCCACAACATTTAAGTACAAGAACTTTAGTCTATATTTTTAAGAAATGTTCCAATTAAGAAATAAAATATTGAAAAAGAACACTTAATAGAAAATTACAGTCATCAAGACAGTATTTATGGCTTGGTATTTTAAAGGAAATAGATGAATGTAGAGTCTGGGAATAGGTGCCAAAGAAACTAAGTGGGGAAAAGTATCTTTAAGAAATGTTGCTGAAATAACAGATAGCCAGTTGGAAAAAATCATTTGAAATAGATAATTTTTTACACACAAATCTGAGAAATAAAGGTTTTATAAGAAAACAAAGGAGGATATTTTGCAATCTTGACAAAAAAACTGATTCCGTAGGAAAACTGAAACACTAACCATTTAAAAAATAATAAAATAAATTCCATAAACCTTAGTAACGTCTGCTCATTTAAAAATTCTGTTAAGGAAATAAATATGAGAGCTACAGACTGAGAAATAATATTGATAACATTTCTGACAAAGATCTTGTATCCTAATATACACAAGTTCTTACAACTAAATAAAAAA
>NW_005303898.1:0-738 GCF_000412655.1 Myotis brandtii
TTATTTTCTATTGCCTGTCTTAAGAGCAGAGGCTAAGATGAAGCAATAGTAAGGTTGTCGAGGAGCATTTGGGGTGTGGAGAAAAATGAACTCTCCGCCAGCTTGAAGGCAGTGGTTATCCAGGTCACACTTGGAGAATCTGATAGATCCATAGCAGCCTGTGGGGCAACAGAGGTTTCCACGGGAAGTGGGGCCTATTGATCTTAGAATAGAAAAGTATTTTATTTTTAATTAGAAATGTTAATTAAAGATGCAAAATTCCCTTTTGAGTGACCTATTTTCAGTTAAATCAATAAAGATTTAGATTGAGAATAGAAGTTTCAACACAGAAATAATGCTTAAGTGAGCAGACATTTACTAAGTAGAGAAACATCAGGCAAAAGATACTTCCCAAGTCAAAATGATGCTATTCATAAGTAAAAATATAGGGAGACAGGAAGGAACCTAAAATGCGTATTGTATTACTAAGTGAAAGAAGCCAGTCTGAAAAAGCTATAATTTGTATAATTCCAACTCTAAGTCATTCTGGAATACAGGGACAGTGAAAAGATCAGTGGTTGTCAAGGGTTGGAATGGAAGGAAAACAAAATGAATAGGTGGAGCACAGGGGATTTTTAGGCCTGGGATTCTGTGTGACTCTATCAGGGTTGATACATGACATTATGCTTTGTCAAAATTCACAGAATGTACAACACAGAGCAAACCCTAATGTAAACTATGGACTTTAGTTAATAATAA
>NW_005303899.1:0-738 GCF_000412655.1 Myotis brandtii
GTGCCGGGGGCTCCAGAAGGGATGGGTGGGGCAGTCTGCTAGTGAGGGTCGAGGAGCAGAGCAGAGATGCAAGGGTGGCACTTGGGGCTAGACCTTAAAAGGTGAGAACTCAAGGTGAAGAACAGAGGGAGGACGGCTACGCAGAGGAGGCAGTGTGAGCACGGGCACACCCCCCAGTCAGGAACGAGACCTGGGAGCTGGGCCAGGGCGCAGGGGGCAGGGGAGGCAAAGGCAGCAGCCTGTTCCCTTCTGCCACCCGCTCAGGTCTCCACAGAGGCTGAGTCCTCAGAGTCTAGGCTGTGGCTGCAGTGCCCCTCACCGGCCACATCATGTCGCAGGCCTCCGCAATGTCGCCGCCTCTGCGCTCCCTCCTCCTGGCCCTGGGCCTGGGGCTGGCTGGAACCCTCAAGCCCAATGACCCCAATACCTGCAGCTTCTGGGAAAGGTGAGAGGGGCCCCTGCTGTACCTCAAGGGCTCCAAGCCCCCGGCTCCCCATTCTCCCCACTAGGGCCCCTCTTCCCTGACCTCCCGCCCTCCCTCCAGCCTTCACTTCCTGCCTGTTTCTGCTCTGCTCTCTCCTCCCCTCCATGGCTGCCTCTGACTCTCTCCCCATCTCTGACCTTGTCTCAATCTCCATCCCAGCTCTGACCCTGTCTGTCCTTTCTTTATCCCAGCCCCTTGGTCTGGGTGGGAGTCTGGCTGCAGGACAGGGCGCAGAGTGGGAGCCATTTTCTGTG
>NW_005303900.1:0-738 GCF_000412655.1 Myotis brandtii
AAAAAAAAAGCCAGAAAATGCCTTTGCTATATAAAAGCATTTAGAATTTCAAGAACATTGAGATTCAATAGGGAAGTGTTATGTTCAATTACAAGGGTCCATCACAGACACGATGGAATTCTGATATGCCTGATGGCAAGAATATTAAGATTGTGTTAGATGTAACCCTAATAATAATTCCTCATATTTTACAGTGCCTATCAGTTGTGAAGTATTTTTTTATGTACATATGTCATTAGATCCTCACAGCAATTGCTGTAGGGAGATAGGGCAGGATATTATTATTTTAATCCTATAAGTGAAGAAAAGGATTTGCTGTGGTTTAGCTAAGGCACTTGGTTAATAAGAGACAAAGCCAGGATTAGGTCCTCAGAATTCTGATTTCACTGGGTTTTGTGTGTGGTGATTTATTAGAATGTCATATGCAAAAAAGCTTTACATTAATAAAGTAAACTTAAATATGAGAAATAATCCTTATGCTAATCTAAACTTGTCATTTGTTGCTAAGCTTTCTTTTTCTAATATTTTCTTATTTCTTAAGAAGCCAAATGGGTTGTAAAAGCTAATTTATTTTTTTCTCTCATTAGGCTCAAATTATGAAAGATGTGATTTTGAGGATGGGATCTGTAATATGACACAAGATCAGAGTCTGCAACTTGGTTGGACAAAGAGAAATGGGATGACTGGCCTGTCACCTCCATTTTATGATCACAATGGTGTTATATCTGGTAAATACTT
>NW_005303901.1:0-738 GCF_000412655.1 Myotis brandtii
GATGAATGGATGAACAGAATGTGGTATAGACATGCAATGGAATATCATTCACCTTTTTAAAAGAAGGAAATCCTGCTACAACATGGATGACCCCGAAGGACATTATGCTAAGTGAAATAAGCCAGACACAGATAAACAAGCCTTACACAATCCCACTTATATCAGGAATCTGAAATAGTCAAACTCATAGAAGCTGAGAGTAGAATGGTGGTGACCAGGGGCTGAGGGGAGGGGATATAGTTTCAGTTTTGCAGGATGAGTAAGTCCTAGAGATCCACTGTGCAGCATCCCTCAGTTATTACTCTCATCTTACCCTCTCCCCGCTTCATGTGAGGTTGAAAAGAAAAGCAGGAAAATGTTGACTCTTGGAAAGCACACAGATTTGCCCCATCATTGATGGAAAGTTGTAACTGCTACTGACGAGATATGGGGCAGACCTTGTCCATGTCCAACCAAGGGGTAAGGCAGGAAGCTGGCTGAGCAGCTGGACAGGCCTTCCTTCGAAGGGCACACATCCCTGGTCTCAGCCTGCAATTGCTCTCTGTCCCTTGGGCCTCTCTGGCCACCTTACTTCTTGCTCATGAAGCTTCTGTCTCTTCTGCTATTTCCCCTTTCAACATACAGTAACTGGGACCCAGTGCTGTAGACACAGAGGAGAATAAGATGATCCTCCCCTTAAGGAGTCTATTGGGGGATAACAGAAGAAAGAGATCTTTAAGAGGAAGGAAGGGAGGGAGG
>NW_005303902.1:0-738 GCF_000412655.1 Myotis brandtii
GCCCCCTGTTTAAAAAGTTTGAGGACCCCTGGACATGAGAGTCAGGAGCCATAAAGAGACCAGCTGATGGAAACCACTGATTGAAAGAGGTAAACGAGAGAGGAGGAGAGACTGTTCCAAGGCATGATGGTTGTCCTGCCCAGGGAGCTGTCCTGGGGCCAAATGGGAGATCAGGAGTGCTTGCAGAAAACCACCTCAAAGATTGTAGTTGATGTCCATTCTGCCATAAACCCCTCCCCTGCCTCCTGTTCCAAGCTGGATCCTGGAATAGCCCATTGTCCTGAACTGGTTAAGCACGCACTTTCCTATAGCCTTCAAATACTAGTGCCCTTCCCCCCCGCCCCCCACCTTATCCCATGTAATTCTCTGGTGTCTAGTAAGCATTTCAGGGATCCACTTTGTCTCGTAGCCTCCCAAGTCATGCCTTATATGTTAGTTTCCCTTAATAAACTCTACTAATTACCTTGTTGGAGTGGCCAGCCTCTATCTTCTGCCTTTCCCTGCCCTCCAGTCATGGAGGTAGACTTTCAGTCCTAGGACGTTTCCCTGCGTCTGAGCACACTAACAACCAGGGAAGTATCAGAGAAGGTATGTGAATTGGCTTCACGAGGCCTTGACCTGTTTGCACAGGGACTCTAAGACAATACTTTGAGGTTATCATGTTGTAACCTTTTGAAGATGATGTATTCTTTTACCTAAATGGTTGCTGGCTGTACTCAGCACAACCTAGAACTCATG
>NW_005303903.1:0-738 GCF_000412655.1 Myotis brandtii
TCTCTCCCACTGCCTTTTGTCTGATTACTCAGCTGTTTCTGCTAACGTCAGAGCCA
Organism: Myotis brandtii; assembly: GCF_000412655.1. Classification (NCBI taxonomy): domain Eukaryota; kingdom Metazoa; phylum Chordata; class Mammalia; order Chiroptera; family Vespertilionidae; genus Myotis; species Myotis brandtii. The sequence goes on from NW_005303903.1 coordinate 57, forward strand.
GTGAAAGCAGCAAAGTATTGTACCACTCAATTATAGCTCTTACGCCACCGGCAGGAATCTGCCCCAAGGTGATTCATTCCGCAACTTCCTTGCCAGGAACTGAATCTGAAAGCAGAGACTGCCGGTTCCACCACAGCATCTTGGGCTGCCTCAGTATTCACATCTGCCCGTGGTCAGTTAGGGGAGTGTGGTCACCAACCAGACACAGCCACTGTCTATTCTGCTGAAGTCTTCCCCAGGGCCAATTGCAAGCCGGTGCATTTGAGTGTAGCCCTCACTTCCTCCACTGTCCTGGTGTAATTAAAAGTGAGAAGGAAGAGTGGACAGCGATTTGAATCTTTCCTCCAGGCGTGGTCCTGCCCAGAGAGCACATTGCTTTTACTCCTCTGGTTATGTTGGTGTGGAAGCCGTGGGAAGTGGCAGAAGAACCTCTCTCTCTCTCTTTGTTCCTTCTCTCCTCTCTTTGTTTCATTAGCTCCAAGAGTGTATTTATGCATTTTAAGTGGTTCTTTGGCAAACCAGAGAGCTGTTAAATGACAGGCTACAGACATTTTGTCTGCATCTATTCATCACAATAATAAGTGTCCTTACAAGGCCGATATCCCCAAATGTAACATCATCTCCTTGAAAATTCATTTCATCTGAGGATGCTGATGTTGGTACCAAGTTATTCTATAATTCT
>NW_005303904.1:0-738 GCF_000412655.1 Myotis brandtii
CACGATGAGAACAGCTTTATATGATCAAAGGTGTTTCTTCTCTGGGATTGAGATTTACTCCTCGATTATGAAAAAAGAAAAAAAGAAAAGAAAGAAATCTGCCCACTTATATTACCAAATAATCTAAATTCCAAGGGATTAACAATACAGGCCTAAATCTCCAATACAGGTAAGCTTTTGCTTCCGTTACACCTTGAAATTTTTGTCACAATGTCCTCTGCTCTGCCCATGTAGGAAAAGAATGGTTTGGATCACTCAGCATCCAGTTGGACACCCTTCTTCCTTGCCTACTTCTAGAGAACCTGGAAGAGAAGTTACATTCCCAGAATCTCTTGCAGCGAAGAGTGGCCAAGAAAATACAGATGGAAGTTCCAGGACAGAGAACCCTTTATCACATAAATAGCCAAAATCTTGAACAGAAAACAACTTTTGTTCCCCTCTCTTTCCCTGCACAGACCACAGGGCAAATCAAGGCACAGCACAGCCAGACTACAAGAATGAGGCCAAAGGCCACAGGCTCGGGACAGCAGTGGCAAGAAGGGCATTTGCTGTGGGGCCTGGACCGCTTGGCCTCAGACGTTTTGTTAGTTGAGGAAAATAACCCCAGCTTGTTTAAGCCACTGTGTGTTGGGTTTTCTGTTCATCGCAGCCAAATACATTCCTGCCTGTTAAACTCACTGATATGGCAAACCTTCCAGTGTTTTAACTCATCAATGATCAACTAAACCAAAACCCCCC
>NW_005303905.1:0-738 GCF_000412655.1 Myotis brandtii
TATATACATATTTCATATAGATTGATACACATCTTCTAGGTGGGGTAGGAGCCACACTACTGAGGTTAAATTCAAATGCTGAAAGGGCCCAGGTGAGTAATAGGGATGATAAAAAGGAAAGAACATGTGTGTAGCAAATGAGAGATGGTGGCTCAGATTGGGGGGTGGGGGGACATTATAGCAGAGTGTTATCATGCTGGAATATGAGCCCAGTATTCCCATATCTTGTGCTCTTTTCAGGAGAAACCCAAAATTCAGGTCATTTTTAATGCTGGCAAATTGTTCAACAATGTGCTGACAAAACAAAGCAAGCACAGTGAGCTACATGCCAAAGAATCACCAGCTTACAAGCCCTAACTGATGTGAACAGACAATTAGTTCAGGGGAAAATACTATTAGTAAAAATACATGAAAATTGTGATGAGGATCAACTACCCACCTTGTTTGTGATTTCACCATATGGCGCTCATCTATATAGGGAACTCTTCAGAATGTAAGAAATTTCCAATGAGGAAGACGCAATAAGGGCAGCGTCTGGTTGCTGTCCTTTTTCTAATACCCAGTGGCTCAGCATCTCACCAGGGGGCCTGCACTGGCCTCTGCCATGTACATCCCTACATGGAGCTACCCTGGATTACATCAGTTACTCAAACACTTGCATTCATTTTTCCCTGCTGCTGTTTCTTCCTGGAATGTTCTCTATCCTATAAAATAAAAGCCTAATATGCAAATTGTTCC
>NW_005303906.1:0-738 GCF_000412655.1 Myotis brandtii
CTTTCTCAATTATCTTGGAATGCTTGCCGCAGAAGCACATATAAAGAGGATAAGCTATTAAATGCATCAAGACTTAGTGACCAGTGAATAATCAATAATTTAATTAAATCATTATAGGCACAAAATTGATCAGATAAAAAAGAAACACACAGGAGACCAGATTTCAAGACCATAGAGTGAAAGGTCAGGGAGAAATTGGATGAGGTGTCACTGACCTTGGGAAAGATAATCATAAAAGCTGTTGCAGGTAGAGAAGGCTAAATGGGACTGAAATTACTCATTCATGTTAATATGTTTTAGAAATTAGATTTAAATCGATGTGTATTTATAAAGCATTTATTTATGCTGTGAGTTGGAGGTGGGGGACTATAAGGAGAAGATTTAGAATAAATCTTAACTCTGGCCTTTAAGGAACAAACATAATCTAATGAGAAGAGTTTAAAAAGGAATAATTACTTTTGACATAAGACAAAGTGTTGTACATGCAAAATAAATAAATAAAGATATATCCTAGCCCTGGCTGGAGTAACTAAGTGGTTAGAGCATCAGCCTTTCACACCGAAGGGTTGGGGGTTCAAGTCCCGGTCAAGGGCACATATCCAGGTATTTGGGTTGTGGGATTGCTCTTCATCTCCACCCCCCAGACCCCCATCAGGGGTCCATCCCCTGGAAAACATATCCTTAGGTGAGGATTTATAAATTATAATAACACTAGTGGCCCGGTGCATGAAATTCGTG
>NW_005303907.1:0-738 GCF_000412655.1 Myotis brandtii
CTTTTCTCTCTCTGAAATCAATAAAAACTTATTTTTAAAAATTTTCTAAAAATAGTGGTGATGGTTGCACAACTTTAAATATACTAAAAAATCAGACTTGCATAATTTTAAAAAGTGAATTTTATCACTTTTATAATCAATAGAGCTACTAATTTTAAAAAACTCTATGAAGGCCCTGTCCAGGTAGCTCAGTTGGTTAGGGCATCATCCTGGCACACCAAGGTTGTAGGTTCAATCCTCTGTCAGGGCATATACAGGAGTCAACTAATGAATGCATAAATAAATGAAACAACAAATTTATGTTTCTCTCTCAAAATCAATAAAACACTATGAGAGAAGAAAAAAAATGCCCTTCTTTAGATTAGTCCTCTGTATCTTTCTAAATATTTACTGTGAGTGCTGCTGCTGATACCTTTTCTGTTTTGATTTGGGGAAAGTAGATGAAGTATGGCTGCCTGTGGCTTGTGTTCTGACATCGCTGCCACTCATAGAATCCATCTGCTAGAACAACACAGCGTCTTCCCTTTCCCAGAGGCACCTGAGGGAAAATGTGAGCAAGATACGGTCTTAGTGACAGAATCACGTTTCATGGACTTGAGTTAAAATCTTATGTCTGCCCGGCAGTGTGGCTCAGTAGTTGATCATCAACCCAAGAACCAAAGAGGTCACTGGTTCCAATTCCCAGTCAGGGCACATACCCAGGTGGCAGGCTATATCCCCAGTAGGGGGTGTGCAGGA
>NW_005303908.1:0-738 GCF_000412655.1 Myotis brandtii
TAGGGGCGGGGATGGAGGTGGGGAATGACTAAAAAGGACCTAGACCTGGGGACCAAGAAGGTTGTCCATTTTCCAAGGAGAGATGGGCAGAACAGAATTTCCATTCCATTGTATCTTTTCAAAAGAAGAACAAGACAGATATAAATGTATAAACAGATTGTCCTGCTGAACGTTATGGTAAAGTCTCAAATAATTCAACCCAACTAACCAGAGCCTTAACTACTGCACTGATTTCTAGAAAGACTCAAATCACAGCTAAACAGGCTGGTATTACAGCTGAACAAGCCCCGGGCTCTCCCCGGATTCTATCCCATCACTGGCTTCTTCTCCATCTCTGTCTTCAGACCTGGTGAAGGCCCCAGACTGCAGAGCAGTGAGCCTCACTCACTAAAGAAAGAAAGACACCTTTCACTCACCAGCCTGGATTTACCAGGCCAGGGAGGAGAGGGCATCTTATCCTGATGGCCAGCAATAAGGATAAATTCACTATCATCTCAGTTTCCCCCTCAGGCAGTTGTAACCTGAACATTTTCAAATATGCAGTCTAGGAAAAGAAATTACTCTTGTTTCTGAGGAGCATTCAGCAAAGTTGAAAAGTCACTAAGATTTGCTTTTAATTCTCTTTTACCTACCCTGTGTGTTTCTGGAGCCCGACTACACATTAGCATCTCCCGAGGGAACTTCACAAACTCCTCGCCTGGGCCCTGCCCCTGAGATTCTAATTCAATTGCTCTGGAG
>NW_005303909.1:0-738 GCF_000412655.1 Myotis brandtii
GAAGAAACCTCCGTGATGACAGGGATCGTGCTGTATTAGTTATTTATCCTCTGGACACGGTGCTGACCATTGTGTATGGGACACCACAGTGACTTTGCAAAGGGAATGAACACAGAAGGCAACGGAAGGGCATCAAGAGCGAAGGAGGGAGGGGTGTGCATGTGGGGTGATCTCATCCCTTTAGATGAGGGAACAGTCACAGCTGCCGAGTGCAGAAGGGAATGCACCTCCCACTTACAACCCCAACCTTCGGTCCACACTGACCCGGGGACGAGTGGAATGAATCCCCAGGTCAGGCAATTCCTCACACGCCACAGCAGGTAAAACCTGTACCGACCACAGCATTATTGCTGCATCACCTGTAACCAAGAAGACACGCATAAAAGAGAACACGCTCCCAGCACCAGCAAGGCCACAAAAAGGCCGCCTGGCTTACAATTTCACCCCTGGAAAGGAACTCACTACTACGAATTAGGCAGGCACTTGGGGGCCAGAAAAAAAGGTGATGGGGACCCTGACTTCCAAATGGCGTCCCCAACATGTGCGGCATCTGGGCCCACGTCAATGTGTTACCTTCTTCTCTCCAGCTGACCAGCCCCTCCAATTAAGTGACTATTTATATCTCACCATCCAGGGCGTTATGACCAATTACTTGAGCTCCTCCGCAAAGCGGTGAGAGACATGCAGATGCTCCTCGAGGAATTGGATTTGGTTGCCTCCTCCTGAATGTCAGGGTCA
>NW_005303910.1:0-738 GCF_000412655.1 Myotis brandtii
CATTCTCATTTCTCCTCTCTGGCCCCAGGACATCCCCGCCTTGACTTTCCCTCCCAAACCAAATAGGCTCTCTCTTTGGAACAATGGTGGCTTGGCATCATCCTGGCCCACCCAGTCCCCACCCTCTGGGTGCTGGTCCCGTTTGCTGACTGTCCTGACCACAGTGGGTTCCTCTGGAATTGCAACTGTTCTGGCTTTAGGGGAGGGACTGGGGCAGGGACGGAGGCGGGATTCTGGCATGGTCCTCCCCCCATTTACCTTTTCTCTCATGGACATCCCCTTCTGCGTTTGCTTAGTGGCTGTTTGCTAGCCAAATCTCCTTTTATTTCCATTCAGGTCCCTGTCCTGTGTGCTCCATCCTCCACACCCCCTAATTGGAGTGTCATCATGTTCCATCTCTGACCCAGCCCTTCCTCTGTCCCTGTCTCAGATCTCAGTATCTTCAGATCTTATGCCTTTGGGACATTTTCTGAGCATCCTCCTCCTTCTTTCATGGATACTCAGATGGTCTATTTAACTGTCTTCGATGCCAGACTACCCTTCTGGAGGGCAGCCCCCTGTCTTATCATCTCTGTATCCACAGGACTCGGCACTGGGCCTGGCGCAGTGAACACACAATGTTTGCTAAACCAAATAGAAACCCCACATCTTCCTGATCCTTCCTTTTCCCGTCTCTCCTCTGGTCCTCTGTCCTCCCTTCAGTCTGGAAGGACATTCCTTGCCCTCTTTGGGGCTTCC
>NW_005303911.1:0-738 GCF_000412655.1 Myotis brandtii
GAAATGTCACAAATTCCTTTTTGTAAACAGAACTTAATTTCTTATGGTCTGGATGAATTACTTTTCTTAATTAAGAAGAAGTATGTCTCTGAATATTGGTCTAAATTGAATCAGTGACCATTTATTCTTTAACAATTCTGAACACAATTAGATCTCAGATAAAGCTCTCAGAGCCACAACTGTGCATGCCCTGTGGTATTCAATTCTCTCCAAATGTTCAAAAGTGTGTACGTAGTCATAAAATTCCAAATATGGGATGTAAAAGAGTTTGTGTGTTACAAACACCTGCTCAGGATAATTAAGGTCCTTGGTAAAACATGTAAATATTCATGATTTTTAAAATATCAGTAAGAATGGTACAGATGTTACTTCATAATAATTTACTTTGGCCATATTGTGGATTATGTAGATAGACAAACCTTATGTTTAAATCAAATGTGAAAAAAAGCAAGTATTGACAGTTATAGAGACTTAACCATATGTCATGGACAAGAAACTTTCCCAGATGTCAAACTCCAAATTACTACCCATCCTTTGTTCTAAAATGACTTAATGAGTGACTACTATCTACACAGCACCACTCTAGTCCCAGGGCCCACTACAGGGATCAAAAGAGTTGAAATCTCTCAGGAGCTCATAGTGAGGTGAGACAGAAAATGCAAAGAAATTACATAACAGATAATAGAGACACCTGGCCATGGTGCTCAGTGGTTGAGTGTTGACCTATGAACCAGTAGG
>NW_005303912.1:0-738 GCF_000412655.1 Myotis brandtii
CTGAAGAATGCCCTATCCATCCTTGCCCTTACTGAGCACTTCCTTGGTGCCAGGCTCAGACAGCACACCCGAGCAGGGTTACCTGGCAGAGGAGGCAGACACTTCAACAGGGGCTGGAGCTACAGGGTGACAACCCTGCTACAAAAGTCTCATCGGGAGGATGCGCATGCAAAGCAGAGGAAAATGAAGCTGGGGGGAGTGCCGCGGCTGGCTGAGCACCAGGGATGTCATAGGCGAGGTTTAGGAGCTCTGGTTTTACCCAGCAGGCCTTAGGAAGCCATTAAAGGTACTTTTGTAAACAGGAATGCCAGTCAGGTTGTGTTTCAGACAGACCCTTGTCGGTTGAGGTAAAGAGGAGGATGCTGAAGAATTTACGAGAGAGGTGGCTGGCAGTGATCCTGAGTGTTGGGGATATAAGAGATATCTGGAATTGAACTCACTTAGGTGATGTGAGGTGAGGAGTCGAAGGAGCTGGAACTGGAAAAGCAAGTTTTAGTTGAGAACACATGGGAATGAAGTGCCCATTGGATGTGCAGAGGAAGGCACGTGGACACAAGGATGGAGTTCAGGCAAAAGATCTAGGCAAGACAGAGGCTGGGGCTCATCTAGCCCTCTGCAGGTGTGGAATGGGATAGAGCCCGGGAGTGTCAATGGTTAAGGAAGCGCCAGGGAGAGGCCAGAAGGGAAGCCGGTAAGAGAAGCCAAGAGCTGGTATCATTAAAACCAAAGGAGAAAAAA
>NW_005303913.1:0-738 GCF_000412655.1 Myotis brandtii
CCTTGACCAGAATCAAACCCAGGATCCTTCAGTCTGTGGGTCTAATGCTCTACCCACTGAGCCAAACCACTCGGGCTGCATGATAGTTTCAATGCTTACTTGCTCCAACATGTCATTATCACTACATGAGAGTCTTTTTTTTTGCTCACTGGACCTTAACCAGTTTTGACTAAATTTTAATTTTGTGAATCTACACTTTTTACTGGTTATTTATATTAGCAAAGATAAACACATACTGAGAGATAGAGATTATTTGGAAATGTGACAAATTATTGCCTCAAAGATATCACAATACTTTAACAGAAGTTATATTAGATTTTAAAGCAATGTAAAGGTTTTGTTCCTCTGTATTCATTTTTCCATCAACATTATCACTAATATTCATTAATCAGGTTTAAATGTAAATTTTAACAGTTGTTGCAGTTCATGTTCATTGTAATTTTTCAAATTACATGTCATCTGGTCCAGTGCTTTTCAAACTATAGTATACATACAAATCGCCTGCAGGTTATGCTATATAATAAAGACTTGGATTAAGGTGATCTGGAGCAAGGCTGAGATTCTACATTTTTACCAAACTCCTAGGTAATGTTGCTGCTGCTGGTGCAGGGACCACATTTTGAATAGTAAGGATCTAGATGAGAAGACCAAAAAGATCATTATTTTCTTTCAGTATTGTAAACTTTAAATTTTAAAATGACATTGCAGCCCTAGCTGGTTTGGCTCAGTGGATAGAGC
>NW_005303914.1:0-738 GCF_000412655.1 Myotis brandtii
TATTATGCAGAATTCAAGAACATTTGCAAGATAAAGCAGGAAATTTCAAAGCCATTTCTCACTAGTAACAGGAACCAGGTTTGCTTACTTCAGCCCTTTGGGGTATTTTTTGGCAGAGCTTGAGGAACATTTCTAGGTTTCTTCTAACTTCAAATCATTGAAACTTCTCTCCCCTGTGGCTCAGTGTCTCCTGAATCTCTTCTTGGAAGTCTTGGAAGCATAAGGGTAATTAAATTGTCCAAAGCGCAATTAAATCCTAATTAAAATTATTACCACAAAAATTAAGCAATCCTTAATTTGAAATGTCATTTTAAAAGTTATCTGCAACTAAAGCACCATTTTATCAAAGTGACTTGGTTAAGTACACCTCTCTTGAGTCAGATTGCTTAGGCTGTCTACACACAGTCGCTAGGTCACCTTAAACAAGTAACTCACCCTTTGGGGTCTTCAGTTTTGTCAGTAACCCATAAAATTATAAGCTTTGAATAATGTCAACACTTGTAAGGCATCTCAATAGTGCTCAGAATGTAATAGGGGAGCAAACCTTATTGTAGGGAACATTGAAGTTTTATTTTTCTAAAATTTTACTCTCAGGTAGAAGTAATGTTCCTTTTCGTATAAGGAGCTTCATGACCTCATCCAGAGGTGGTAACATTGAGTGGAATATATCTATCAGTCCACTCTCTAGAGATCCAACCTTTGGTAGCATTAGAAAGGAAGGCAAAGTGCCAAAAAAAA
>NW_005303915.1:0-738 GCF_000412655.1 Myotis brandtii
ACCAAGATGGAGTCATTTACTGGGGGGTGGGGGGGGGGGCTAAAATGGAGCCAGGAAGCCGTGAAGAAGTTTGTCTACACACATCTCACCCAGCACACTTCTCCATGAACTTTTGAATTTCTCAGCCATGCCTGGACCTCATCTTCTCCTCACAGAAACAACCAGACGATCTGCGTTCCTTACCTTGAAAGGAGCCAATTTGTTTTGCCAACCAGTATCCTCCATCTGCATGTTGGACTCAACCAATCCTTATAAACCTAGCAAGAATCCTTCATTTACATAAAGAAAACCAGGTTGAAGATAGGGCATGTAATCTGAGCCTTTAGAAAGCCTGCTTCCCCTTGTTCTTCCCAGAGCACAGGACTAGTCACTGCCAGGATCTGTGTCTCCTGTTGCAAACTCTGACCTCTATTTTAGATGAGCCTCCTTCTTGGTTCACACTGTATAGAGTAGAAAGTAATAGACATCATAAGAAATGTGTAAAAATACTATGAAAGGGCATACGATTACTTATTGAGGGTGAGAATACCTCACTGGCAAGATGAATGGAATTTGGTAATCTGATCAGTTTCCTATGGCTTCTATAACAAACCTTCACTAAGTTGGCCGCTTAAAACAACAGAAATCCTATATCTTATGGTTCTGGAGGCCGATGTCAAGGTATTGACAGAGCCATCCTCTTTCCAAAGGCTTTAAAGAAGAATCCTTTTTTGCTTCTTTCAACTTCTGGTGATTCCA
>NW_005303916.1:0-738 GCF_000412655.1 Myotis brandtii
TTTTTTTTTTACTTGACAATATAGCTTAGACATCTTTCTAAATCAGTGCATATAGCTCTACCTCACTATTTTGAATGGTTATGTGAATGGGCCTTCATTTTTTGTTGTTACTAACTTCCTGTTCTTCCAATGCTGTGTTAACATCCTTTGTACAATGGTGAGTTGGTACAATGATGAGTCTATGTATACACACATGTGCACATGTGCACACACACACATTTACACATTTGTACAAGTTCACGTATGGACTAAACTCCCCAAAGTGGAACTACTCCATCGAAAGGTGTACACAGTTTAAATGTTGGTAGACATCGCCCCGTTCCCTTCCAGAGATGTTACTGAAATATATTTTACACTCAGCAGTTTTCCCCTCGAGCATTAATGAGCTTTAGACTGCAGCAGCTGGATTTTTGTTTGGTTGTTTTTAGAATTTTGTCTCTTAAACATTGCTTTCTGGGCTTATGCGCTTCCTCCAACAAAAGAGCAGAGGCAAGGACATGAAAATGAGATAAGACAGAAGAAGGGGAGACAGACCAGCCCAGACCCAAGGACTGAGGGAGCACAGCCTGAGAAGCAAGGCTCGGGCGAGGGAGCTGGTGTCGCAGCTCAGTAACCACTAAAAGGGTCCCCAGGTCACGGAGCAGCCTGCAGGGGAGGGGGCTGGTGGGGGAGATGTCAAGTCCTCAAATGTGTGCTACAGACACAACAGACTTAATTACATAAAAATCGATCAGTGCA
>NW_005303917.1:0-738 GCF_000412655.1 Myotis brandtii
TCATGGTAGACAACCAGTGTATAAATTGAGCTGCTGCTCATTATTTCTGGAAACACCATCTTTTTACTTACCACCAACTTTCATAAAGATATAAGAAACATATGAGAAACACAGTAAAGAGTATCCATCCTGTGTCTTACAGGATGCAAGTTGTCGTCTGTGTAGCCTGTGACTTAACAGTACATTGGTTTTGAGCCAGAACAAAACTCATGCTTCCATGCAAATAGTTAATCTGGGGCATGAAATGTAAAAGTGCTTGCACTTTGCCACCTATTTATAAGTTTAGGGATTCTTACCTTCCTTCTAGTCACTGTTTACTTGTAAGAGTTTTAAACTAACACATGGAAAGTGGAGCATCGATCATTTAACTTTTGATATTTATACTTATTTGCAGTCACTCACCAAAAACTGTTTTGAAGGATGGGCTGTAAGATTTGTTTTTTTTTAGCTTCTTCTCCCTTTTCTGTTTCTCAGATTTAGTGGTTGAAGGACTGCGATGTGTAGTTTTATCAAGAGATCTTTGCCACAAATTTCTGCTGCTGGCAGAATCTAATACAGTGAGAGGAATAGAAACCTGTGGAATACTCTGTGGAAAACTGGTATGGTCTTTGTTTCATGTCTCTGCACAGGAAACTTTCCAAAGCGCTGATGTTCTTGTGATAAGCAGAGCAGACTATAGCATCCTATAAGCTGCAAATATTATTAACTTTTCAGAGATTAATTTCATAAAACTACTGT
>NW_005303918.1:0-738 GCF_000412655.1 Myotis brandtii
TCTAGGGATAAGACGCATGCTAAAAGCACATCCTAACCCATCTTTTCTTCACAATACCAACCTGGGAGTACAGACAGCATCAGTGTAATCATATCAAAACTATTTCATCCAATCTACCTCACTACCTGGTGTGGGTCATTCAAACTCAATTCAGGACCTCCTCCTCCAGGGTTCTAGGGGTCTGAGGGAGTGTCCGCCACGTGTTCACACTTGAGTCCTGTCCACCCTCCTTAGGCATCTCACACTTTGTCCCTGTTGGGTGCTGGCTCCCTGCGCAATGTGCTGCCAAGGCCTCTGCGTGCCTCAGGCCCACCTTGGAGCTGTCATACCTGATCCGTGGGTCCCAGTCATGGAGGCTTTAGTCAAACTATTCTCTTACTTTTTTCTCCCAACCCTGCTCCCTAGGACTCAACACTGGTGTCCTTCAGGGTTGGCAGAAAAGGCAAACCTCTCCCCCGCGTCTGGAAGCAAAGGCTTAGATCAAGCTCGTGCGCCTCCATACCCTTTGCCAGAGCCTCCCTGGTGGCTCATGTCAATAGACCCCTGTAGGGCCTACCAAATGGGCCTTCCTGTCAACCCAGGCCTGTGTGCATTTAAGGGCAACACAACTAAGTCTCAATCTTGGACTCCTGTCAAATCCAGAGCCAACATTGAATGCCTGAGTGACTCAGGGAGGATGAGACCCTCCTCCTGCACCCATCCTACCACAGCTACAGGGGACTTAAAGGCAAGGCTTTC
>NW_005303919.1:0-738 GCF_000412655.1 Myotis brandtii
CAGGTCGGCTGTTCGTGCTTAATCCGACCGCCTGTGGCTGGTGAGGGCAGCGTGCCAAGGGGTGTCACACAGGGCCACTGGGGCTATGCTGTGGGTTGAGGGACCGCCGCTAATGATATTCACACTTGCTCTGCTGGCCTTGATAGTTGCTTCCCCCACCCTTTTAATTTGCCAGGATGTGGCTCGGGAACCCTTTTGCCAGCCCATCCATCTTCATCAAGCGCCTCGCTGATCACATCCGAGAGGGCCCAGCAGAACCAGAATCACAAGGTGCTGTAACTGGGCACTTCATCTCCCTTCCTCCCAGGACAGTGAGATTCTTGGGGTCAAGGGTTGACTCTTTTTTAGTCTTCACCTGAGGCTGTTTTTCACTGATTTTAGAGCGAGGGGGAGGGAGAGCGAGCTGGGAAGGGGAGAGAGAGTGAGAGATAAAGAGAGAGACATCCATGTGAGAGAGAAACGTCTATTGCTTGCTCCTTCAGCTTCTCATTACCTAAGGTCTCTCGGTCAGGCCCCCACCTCTATGCCTCCCTTAAAAGCAGTTTCACCAGGTTGTAAAGCTCATTTGGGTCAACTACCTCGGAAATGAATGCAAAATATGTGGAATTGGGCCTAGGATTCCAGGGCTTCAGGAAGGAAAATTTGCCTAATTTATGGCATAAATAAATAAAAAAACGATGTGCGGAGGCCAATTTGCATACTTTTACTTCAGTTGGGGTTCAAAACAACATGTTGTTG
>NW_005303920.1:0-738 GCF_000412655.1 Myotis brandtii
AATATGCAACATATACTATGAATTCAGGCGTTTCGCTCTCCCTTGTTCTCATGGTCTTCTCTTTTCTATACCATCATGGCTCAGTGTACAATGATTTTATGATGAAAGATAGAACTTTTATAGAGAATCCGTTGTTTCATAGCAGACAGTCTGACAGGGATTTAGATGTGCCTGTGTGTGTGCTTATAGATGCATAATGTTGACATCCTTAGGTTGACCTATATATGTCATCGGGAGATCTAACATTGGGTTTTGTGCAATTTCTTGAATTCTCTACCCTGGAACTTATTATGAGTGTGATGATACGCAAAGAAGCATGGTCACAGATCTTTAATCTAGGAGGAGTCTGCAACAATGAGATGAGTTTTTAAATGGGTAGCAGCTTTTGTGCAAGCTGTGTGTCAAGATACTTGACAGAGTTAAGTAATACGATTGTAAAGTTAAGAGGCAAAGAAAAGATAGAAAATTCGTGTTTTCAGATGAGATCTGTGAGGGGGAGGAGAGTAATCTAAGTAGGGAGACATAAGAACCCTCTACAGTTAACAGGAGCTGAAGAGACATTGATTTGGGAAGAATGGAGCATAATCACCGTGTCGAATAGTGCATTCAATAATGAGCCTGATTCTTGGAAATGCTGATCAGAAGGCGGGGCTCAGAACACCCAGAGTGACACATGCCATAATTTCCTCCGAAATAGAGCTACTCCTTACCCCTGATGCAAATAGTCTGCATGCAGTT
>NW_005303921.1:0-738 GCF_000412655.1 Myotis brandtii
AAAAATATCCTTGGGTGAGGATTAACAACAAAAAAACTGATAAGAGAAACCCTCACTGCCAATTAATTGAAGTCTAAATCTTGGTTATGAATAGCAAGGTCATTTCTCACCTGGATGTTTGAGAGGAAGTTTCCATTTTTGCCAAACAGCTGTGTGAACTGCTTGAACTCCTTTTCGAATTTCTTTACAGTTTCTGCTAGCTGCTGGATTTTACTTTCTTTCCGTTCTAGGCTCTTATACAAGTCAGAAATCTAGTAACAGGAATGTGAATGAGGTCATTTAAATGCATGCATACAAATTAAAATAAATATACTTCTAGGAAAATATTGCAGGTAAGAAAGTGTTTTGAGGAAAACTATATATATGTGTGTATATCTATGTGTGTGTGTATGTATATATTTCTAGGAAAATATTTATAGGTAGATTCCTACATAATTCTAGGAAAATATTTGCAGGAGATTTGAAAAAGACCTGATCCACAGATTTCTCATCAGCTTTTTCTATGCCTAACCCGCTATGATGGTTCATCTAATGATAGTGACATCACATGGCTGAATTTACTGAACTGGTTCTCTTCATTCACTCATTTACAGATGACAAAACAGAGGAACAGAGAGTTTAAGTAATCTGCCCAACACAGAGCTAACCAGTGGTAGGCAAAATGCACTACTCTCTCAGAATTCAGAATCTATTTGAAAGAAATAACCAAAAATTTAAGAGTGACCTAGACAACTCTTC
>NW_005303922.1:0-738 GCF_000412655.1 Myotis brandtii
TACATTATTTGTTGACATTTTGCAGAAGGGGAAATTCTTTGAGTTCTGTAGCACATTAAGATTTGATGGCAATTACGCAGAAATATAAAGAGATTTCTCAATGTATCACCATTTCCTGTGGCAAGAACACCTTATGTGATTAAGTGGATAGTTTTGCATTGTACTTAGCCTAAATGCCCATCCAGGAACCTGGTGTAAGCTCTTTTCTGAAGAAACTTAGAGTGGTATAAGCATTCATACTCAAGTGTACTGGCCATGTACTATTTATCCTTACTTGGGGTGGGGGAAGAAAACTATCAACCACCATGACTTGTCATAGCAAGTTCTCTCTTCAAAGGCTCCCTGCGGTGGGGGCACACACTATGTCTCCTCCCCAAGTGATTGTCCCCTTCCTTCAGAGCAATTCAGCTGTGCCCACCATGTGTGACCATTCTCGGCTTCTGCTTCTGTCTCTATCTGTCTCTGAAATAGGGCTGCACATCTTTATCCAGAGGTTTGATTTTCTTATTTTCCAGATTTACCAAGTGCTCTAGTTCCCTAATATGCTCCCATTAAGCCAGGAGGCAAATAGAAAAATGCTGTGAGTTTTCTGAGAACAGCTATGTTACCTTTGGCCAACCTGGATGAAGCAGGGTTCTCAGTAATACACAGTTTGTGTAAGTACAGTAGTCACTGTTGGTGCATCCTTTCTGCCAGCTCTCGTCTTTGCTTCTAATGACTGACACCTGTGACTTTGAG
>NW_005303923.1:0-738 GCF_000412655.1 Myotis brandtii
TCTCCCTCTCCCTTCCTCTCTAAAATCAGTAAAAACATTTTTTTTAATGTGACTTAAAATAGCAAGATATAAATACGAATTTATCTATGCTTGGAACTTTCTGCGAGTGTTACAAGCCAGCTCACTTAAATACAAATGCAGGTGTCCACCTCAGGGTTGTTTTTACCTGTCTTTACTTGTTAATAATCCAACCCTTTCTGTCTTCTTTATTTCTGGTTTCAAGCTAAAGTTTGATCCCTCCTCCCAGGGTGTTCCACATGTTGGAAAGCCCCGGACTTGTTCCAGCTCCCTGCCCTGCGCACACAAGCGCACAGACACGCACTCGCCTTATCAGTGATTGCTTTCCTTTGCAGCTTAGAGGGAGCCGACTTTCCCGCATACCAATCGCTCCTCTGCTTCCTTTCCTGCCCCTTATCTCAGGTCCACATCACCTGGCCAAATCCGGAAAGCAGGGAGCTCACAGCCACAATCGGTGCGAGCTCACAGACAGGGTGCTCGCAGATCAGCCCTTCAGACTCGGGGGCCTCTCTGCCGCTGTTTGACGTCAGTAATTGATTTCTCAACTTGAAAATATCTCCTGGATTCATAGCCTCGAACCCTGTAGTGAAATGTTTCAGTTCAAAACATTTAAGTAAATATTTTAAATTAAAAAAAGCACATGCTTAAGTAAAACACAATGCAATTTACCAAAAGGCCATAGTTGCATCAGAAATATGTATTGTCAAAGCCGCTCAGACT
>NW_005303924.1:0-738 GCF_000412655.1 Myotis brandtii
CTGTAAATTCTGTTTCTATGTTGACCTGAGCACTAGACCGACTATCTACTACATCCATCTGGCTGTCTCACAGGTCCCTCAAACTGTAAGTCCCAGTCCTGAGCTCTCGCGGTCACTCCTGCAAACCTGCTCTGGCCTACTGTTTGCCATCTGGATAAACAGTCCCCTAGTTGCCTCTTCACCAGTTGCTCAGGACAAATGACTAGGAGTCATCTTTCATTCCTTTCCTCACATTCCACAGCCAATCCATCTGCAAATCCTGCTGGCTCTACCTTCAAAAAACTTCCTCAATCCAGCCAGTTCTCACTGTCCCTATTGTGTTTCCCTAGTCCCAGTCCCCACCATCCCTCGGGTGTAACATTGCAGTAGCCTCCTAACTGGCTTCTCGCTTCCACTCTTGTCCTTGTTTTCCGTGCAGCAGCCAGAGTTCCTTTAGCAAATCTGATCAGCTCACCCCATCCTTCACTCTACACCCTCCCAAGGGCTTCCTATCCCACTTAAAGCCAAATCCAAAGTTCTCACCAGACCCTACCCAATGGCCCCTGGCTCTGTTTACCCGGCTCTGTTTACCCTCATCTCCTGCTGTTCTCCCACTGTTGGCTCCACCCCAGCCTCCTTGGCCTCCATGCTGTTTCTTGACTATGCCAAGCACCTTGCCCCAGGGACTTTGCATGCACTGTCCCCTCTGCCAGGAATGCCCTTTGCCGAGATACCCTGGTGGCCCATCTCTCCCTGCGT
>NW_005303925.1:0-738 GCF_000412655.1 Myotis brandtii
CACAGAGGCTTTAGACTCCATCTACTGACATGCTGTCCCCAGGCAGAGTCACACTCTGCTCCCCCGGAGCCCCACTTATGACACCACTAAGGTATCTGTTTTAGAATCGTCTGGTGTTTTTATATTCAGGGAGCATCACTGCTCCAACCACATCTGAATTACGGGTTTTCTGGTGTTCCGCCCTTTTAGCATTAGTACTGAAGCCGGGAAGAGCACCTCAGCAGGGATGGCGTTGCTTCTGTCTGCCAGAAATCTCTTATGCCTTTTCCAAATAGATTTTCTCGGGGGAAAAAATCTACGTGCATGTCATTTGGGTAGGCCCAATTCTCTCACTTCTTGCCCCAGTCCAGGGGTGAACATATGACCCAAATCAGCAAATGAAACTCAACTTTGTGTGGCACGACCAGGAAAGACACATTTCCTCTCTGCTGGATTGGAGATTTGAGAATGTAAGACTGGAACTAGTCAGCTGCCATGAAAATTGAACCTTTCCAGGAAAGAAGCCCACTGAGAGTGTAGCAGAGAAGATAAAATGGGACAGATCAGGTCCTGATAATGTTGTTTGAGCCCCAATGTGCCTAGCGCTCAACCACCCCCTGGATTGACAATTATGTGGGCCAATTGGTTCCTTATTTTGCTCAAACCAGTCTGTGTGCATTTTCTATCACTTTGAACCTACAGAGCTCTAACTCATACCATATCTCCCGCTTTCAAGTTGTTAGAGGGGTACAGTACTTG
>NW_005303926.1:0-738 GCF_000412655.1 Myotis brandtii
GGGCTCCCAGAGCCCTATGTTGCTGGTGAGAAGACATCATTTTGCACTCACCAGAGTGTCTTGCAGTGGCCATGCTGCAGGAACTGTGGACATCAATTCCCTCAGCTTTGGGTTCTTCTTCTATGAGATAAAGCCTGCACCCAAGAGAGCCCGTGACTAAGGTGGGGGCTCTGGGCTGGGGACAGATGGTGAAGGGAGGGAAAATGCTGCTGATCCTTCTTCCCACACATCCAAGAGAAGGCCCTGCCATTGCTCCCATTCTGCAGGTGAGGGAACAGAGGCTCAGAGGGCACCATCCCTGCCCAAGGTCACACAGCTCAGAGAGTGAAATCAGACCGAGGTGGGCGCAGCTGTTCTCTGCACCACTCAATGCAGCTCTCCTGAATCTGCCAGCGGTATTTTGAGTTCTGTTTCTTGTACTAAATGAACATATGCTCACATGGAAAATTAAAAAATACACAAAGAAAAAAAAACACATGGAAGGAAATCTAGATCACTCATACTGTTATTATCCAAAGCAATCTACTGTCAACACCTTTGATCTAATGCCTGCTACTTTTGTCTATGTTATGCATACACACACATATTTATATATTTTTATAAAATGGGGGTCATGCTAAAATACAGTAGTTTCAGACCTTTTATGTAATATTTTGCTTATGTTTCCTATTGATTCATTGTGGGAAAACTTGATTTTTGATATCTGCCTAGTCTTCCATGATCTTCCAGAATATAACT
>NW_005303927.1:0-738 GCF_000412655.1 Myotis brandtii
TTTTTTTTTCTTTTTTTCCAGTTATCTGTAGTTTTGGGGATAAGCAAGAAGTCTGAGTGAGTTTCCCATAACTGACTGCTCTGGAACCATTGCTAACACATCTAATTATTTCCTCACCTTCATTTTATTCACACTGAAAATAAAACCTTCCAAATATCTTTTTCATTGTCACACCCATTGCTGTCATAATTTCAAAATTCCCTAGAGACAATTTTGGCCTTAAAGGTTCACCTACCGAAGGTGCTGGAACCTTGGGAATTATTAAATTCTAACACATGCTTGCCCTCTGCCAGCATGTAAGCCTGCATATTTCTCCTTGACAGTTCATATTTGGTCTCTGGACTTTCAAGACAGTGAAAAATAACCTGCTCACTGAGCCTCCTGAGGAACTGGAGCTCAGCCATCCCATCTCAGACTCTTTACAATAATTGGTCTGTTTTAGAAGTCTTAGAAATTCAGTTATCTGGGGAACTTCATGAATCTAGAGATCATAAAGGTAAGGGTGATATGTTAGACACCGACTACTCTGCCACACAAAGATGTCATGGGCTTGTCTCAGGCTCGGTTACTTGGTTGTATGTTCTAATAGGTAAAGGCAAAATGATATATTCAATTAGACGATTCAATTGGTATTTTGGCTTATGAATATTCTTCATTCTAGACATTAATTTTTTCTCAATAAAATAAAGGAAATGAGCTAAATTATCTTCCTTTGCTCTAAAAACGGGACAGTTCCTA
>NW_005303928.1:0-738 GCF_000412655.1 Myotis brandtii
AGAGAGAAACATCGATCAGTTGCCTCCTGTATATGCCTGACCGAGAATTGAACCTGCCACCTTTGTGGTGTATGGAACAGCACTCCAACCAACTGAGCTACCCGGCCAGGGCCAACATGTCATTTTTTAGTTAGTATTTTTTTTTCTTCATCATATCCTCTCCATGGTCATAGAGACAAGCCTGATCACTCATTTCCATGGCTAGATGGCACAGACCTACAACAATAAAAATGAGCTCCTCATAAGCAGAAATTGTGATTATAACTTCTCTCCCAAAAGTTCTCTTTTCTGACTTGAAGGAAGGAGGCGAGCTATAGTATCCAAACAGAAGATGTCCACAGGGGCAGAAAGTATTGTCTGGAAAACATGGTTTATTGGTCAGGTTTTAGTCTGGGAAACAGAATCACTATAAATATTGGGGAATTAAGGGATTTATTATAGGACTAAATCTTAATTGTGGGGAAAGCTGGATGAGTAAGAGTCTAAACCTGAGAGGTGGAGAATCAGAAAAATATCACCAGCTACCTCTTCCGAAGCACTGTTAGGGGTAGACAAATCCATGCTTGCCATGGAGTTGGTCAGAATTTCAAATCTTCCTGATGGAGTGGGACCACACCAAAGGGGAGTAGATGAAGCATGAGGCTGTTGGCTCTACACTGGTCTCTATTAGTCGGATGTGCTGGACATGGGGCAGGGGAGAGAGAGGACAAGCCAGGCCCTTAATGATGTCTCTTACCA
>NW_005303929.1:0-738 GCF_000412655.1 Myotis brandtii
TTAAAGAGTCCATCTGGAAGAAACACATATCCTTCTCTTCAATTTTATTGCCCAAAGCTCAAATGGCCAAAGCACATGACCACTCTAACTCCAGGGAAATAGAGAAGTACAACATCCTGGGAAGGAGAATTGGAAATATGTGTTGAACAGAACTAATGACTCCCAGACATCTGCATACTCCTGTAGTAGCTACCAGGGCCAGGGACAGTTAGGGCTCACCAACTATTGTACATACTTCATTACGTGCCCTCAGCCTCCCTTGTAATTTGGTTAGTGCCAAATGACTAGTTAAGGCAAATGAGCCATGAAGAGAAGTGATATTTATAACTTCTGGACCTAAGGAGTTGAGAATCGGTGTACCATTCCATCTTTCTCTTCCTATGACAGGAAAACATCAAAAGCCAAAAATTCCAGGTGGTGTTATATGATTAGTGGAGCCTCCATTAGTTCCCTAAGTGACTATGTGGAGGACCTCAGCTCTGTCTACCAACTCTTTCTGGACATATAATGTGAATAGGATTAACCTTTGGTTGTATAAGTGCTCAGATTTCAGAATGTCTGTTGTGGCAGCTAGCATTAATTATCCCAATACCTGCATGTAGGGTGGTGGTATAACAAAACCTAAAATATGTGAACCTGTTTAGTGGGTAATGAACAGCACAGAAACTGATATCAGAGGTTAAAAATATGTGTTTTGCAGTGGTAAAATATTTGGTGTAACTCTTACTGGACAGCCCC
>NW_005303930.1:0-738 GCF_000412655.1 Myotis brandtii
AAGTTAGTTTCCTTAAAATTATTCCCATCTCTCATACTTTAAACAAATCCTTATGCATTTTTAAAATATAGAATTATCACCTATGATATACCTGAGCTCTTCCTTGAAACTATTTTTCCCATTCAGGTTTTGATCTTAATTTAAAGCCTTAGAGGATGAATCCTAAATACATATTTAGCAATCTCTTATTCTAATCTCTGACCCTTAGAAATTTAGATATTGAGAAATTTCAAACTATTCGTGGGATCTTCAAAAATAAAGTAAAAAGACGTAATTATTACCTTAAGGAAGAACCTCTTGTCAGTTCTTGATGGATTATATGAAGCAAGGTATGCAGCAATTAAAATAAACTTAGAGTAATAAGGAAGTTCCACATGAGTATATGCTGAGAGACCTACACAACAAAAAACTTTCATGAAGGTATTTAACAGGCTACCATTAGATTTTAAGTATCTCTTTTATTTTCATCTCTTATCTTTTTACTTTCATACCACATTATCTAGTCAAAATGACCTACTCTTTGAGCGTAAAGTGCCATGATAATGGTGGTGGTGGTAGTAAACATTATCATCAATACGCTTTGCTCATTCTATTATTTATGTTTGGCTCCTCCTATTCTGATCTAAATGCTACCCAACCTGCCCTTCAAAGCCACACTCTCCATTAAACCTTCCCTTGATGCTCCTCTATCACACCAAATTAGAAAAATCTCTCTACTCTGAATTCCTAGTTTGTGGG
>NW_005303931.1:0-738 GCF_000412655.1 Myotis brandtii
ATCAGTGAGCAAATTAAAAACTAAATCCTTTTTATTGTGGAATTGGGAGAATAATTATTTGATATTCTGTATGCATATACTTGATAGCAAAATGCCACTGCTTAAAATAAATACAACAGCAGGCTTTAAGATCTGAGCTAACCTTGCTTAGACACATCACCTTAAGAAACAGTGAATTTCTTGAGCTGCTGGTTTATATACAAAACCTTTACTCTCTTGTTCAAGGTTTGTTTAGCCCGGTGTGAACATAAGTTCATCTGCCTAGAGGAGAGTCCAGTGAGAATACATAAGTATTTCAATTTTACCTCAAATTAAAATGGGGAAGGGAATCAAACTTCCATTGAAAAAAAAAACACACCCTGAGTTATTGTTCTTTTTATTGGCCCAAAGGTAGAACAATATTCTCTTTATATTCTGTTTTTCTAAACTGGATTTAATCTTCCTTCCACAGGTCAGAGTAACAAAAACAGTAATAACTTACTGCCACCTACAGATGGGAGATAAGTCTGAAAATATCTGCTAGTAGCAAGAAAGATGAACCTGGAGTTCACGCTAAAGACCCACAGATCACAGGCATAGATCTTATACGTATTAGGTGTAAGAAATGAATACTGCCCAAGCATTGGTTATTAGATTTGCTTGTAGTTTATGGGATTTAAATGAATTTGGAGCTATTAAAATAGCAGGTTCTTTTTCCAATAGTATATTCAAGCCGTTTTTTCTCCAAAAAAAAAAAAA
>NW_005303932.1:0-738 GCF_000412655.1 Myotis brandtii
CGTGCCATCTGACCAGGTCATTCTTGTTTCCACCCTCTTTTTCGTCGTGAACTTCTTTTCGAAAAGACTTTAGGGCCCCCATCGTCGAGTTAATTTTTTTTTCCTCCTGACTCGGGGGAAACTGCTTCTGATTCATCGGCCCGTGTTATGTCACCTTGAAAAAAATGTATTTTTTTCCATATTTTTTTCTCTCAAGGACTCAGAACTTTCTAGGACCAATTTGCAAATTGATGTGCCAAATATGTACCGCTCAACAGAAAGTAACTTTTTGTGAAACCACAGTTATCTCTTTAAATCTACAGCATCTATTATCATTTGATTTCTATAGGCTACTGAGCAATGCCAGACCTTCTGGGAATGATGGGAGCATTTGCGTAGTTATTATAATTTCACTGCCATAAAAATAAATACAGACCTCGCTTCTGAGAGCTTATTAAAATAAACCCTGTTCACCCCTTCGGCAGAAAAAAATAAGGTCAATTTTTCAGGGCCTCTCACATTTTATGATCTACAATGTATGCGAGAATATTCTTTGCAATGGGAGTTGGTGACACTCCACAGCCCTGTTTTCCAGTAAAATGTCTAAAATGCAGCAAAATTTCTAAAAGATCGCTGTTTTTCCCAAATTAGTTTCCCTGTCTGCAATAAAAAAAAAATTTTAAATTTAAAAGTAGTAACTATAAGGCAGGAGGCAGGTAAAAATCAGAATGTAACTACATTTTGCCTTGAGCTTCATAA
>NW_005303933.1:0-738 GCF_000412655.1 Myotis brandtii
GATAGATAGATAGATTATCCCACCTTGCCTGAATGTGAATCGCATGAGGACAGATCAGGCTTGTCTCATCATTGGAATAAAATGAGGTTATTCGAGGACCCACCGTATTTACTTGACTACACAGGTCAATTATTCCAGAATCCTGAGGCACTCAAGCACTGCTTTTCCTTTCTTAACATAAGACTCAGAACAGAATTGGTTAGAAAACTAACTGAGCCCCAGTCAAACATTCGGCATCTATAGACACAGACCCCCGAGCCCGGAGGCGTCAGAAGCCGGCTAAGCCTCTCTGCTCCTGTTTCTCCCGAGTCGCCCACGTGTGCAGGATCCGCAGAACTCTCTGCAAAAGAGGTTAAACAGCGACGTTAAGTGCAAATTGTACACTTTAAACATGCAGGCCATTATTCTAATCAGAATCATTACTAATGCTGTGTGTGCCGAGACGAAGGTGGAATTGGGGAGGTGCATACCGCCTGCGGTGGGATCGAGGGTCACAGCTCACCGCGACCGCTACACTCTCCTTCAGGACCCGGAGCCATGGAGGCCGCACTGCGGGTTCTCACCTGGATCCCACGGCGACACGGCATCTGCAAAACACGGCACTAATGTAAGCATCTTCGAAACACCTCCATGTACACATGTTAATAGTGGGGAAATAAAGTAAACAAAATCAGCAAAGTCGCTGCTCTTCAGGGAGTGAACAAAGGCAATGCAAACACAGAGGCAGGGGCATCGTCA
>NW_005303934.1:0-738 GCF_000412655.1 Myotis brandtii
AAACTGATCTGTCAGCCATGACACAGAGAGAACCCACATTTACTATTATTTGTGTTATTTCTTTGGCTTGGCCACACCCCTCCAGCCCACTTTCTGCATCTGAGCATATAACAATGAAGAAGTCTTTAGCTGACAGCTAAACTCTCATTCTAGAACCTGTACATTGGCATTTTATTTTAGATGACTTCTACCAACTATCTGAAAAATAAATGAACAAAGAAAGACTGAAACACAATAAATCAGCAGGAAAGCTGGACAATCAAAAACATGAGTCCTTAATGGTAGACAGAGCATGAACACTGTGTCCATTTTAAAAAATTTATTGATTGATTTTATAGAGATAGAAAAGGAAGGGGGAGAGAGAGCGAGAGGGAGAGAGAGAGACAGAAGGAGAGTGAGAGAGAGATAGAAGAACATCGACTTGTTGTTCCACTTACTTATGCATCCACTGGTTGATTCTTGTATGTTCCCTGACTGGGAACTGAACTAGCAACCTTGGCATATCGGGATGATGCTCTAATCAACTGAGCTACCTGTCCAGGAATAAGAACACTGTGTCCTCTTTTGTGGAGCCTGGTCATTTCAAATCTGGTGCTAAGAAGTCATTGAGTCTATTTTGTTTGACTATAGCAGGTGCTTCTAATCATGAAGACAAGAGGGGGGTGGGAGCACATACATGCTGGTTATTTTGCCTGAAATATTATCTGACACATTGGAAAGACTCTTAAGCTGAGGAGA
>NW_005303935.1:0-738 GCF_000412655.1 Myotis brandtii
AAAGGGCCAGAAGGTTGAGAACCACTGCTTTACGCCTTTGTTCCCTTCTTTATTCTGAGCCTGTGCCCTCAAAACACTTCAAACCCTTTAAAAAATTATGCACAGTTCTGGTTTTCCCTCCACACTTCAGGGCATTTTGCACGTGCCCTTGAATGATTTTCAACTTGAAATAAATCCTTCGTCTCCCTCTCAGTAGTCCCTGAGAAGTGAGTCTGCTTCCATCCCTTTCATGGAAGGAAATGCTTTGTTCTAAACAAACAGCAAACAGAAAGAGAGAGATGTGAGGAGGCAGGGAACACAGACAGCTGCTTGGCTGTGCCAGGGAGCCAGGCAGACCTGGAGAAAAAAGGCAAGAGCAACACGGTACCTGGCGACTCTATCACGGCAGACTTGCTTTCCCCAAGGGCATCCATGTGCCCTGTGTTGCCACCCTTCAGACTGGGGAAGCTGTAGGGAGGAAGTCACTCTGCCTGTATTCCAGAGAATGACTGCAGCTGAGAAAAGTTAATTATTGGAAAACAGGTTTGGCCCCGTCCCTGCGCAGCTGGGCCTTTCTAGTGTAAAACCAGATGCAGCTGTTTTGCATAAGCCTCATGGCTGTGGGCATGAAGACAGCAAGAAGCCGCTTCAGTCAATGATTTTTTTCCACTTCCATTCTCTCCTGAAAGGAAGAGTCTTGGCAAGGTTATGGATGCTCAAAAGGCTACGATACCACATTGGGAGCCAACCTTTTGTATG
>NW_005303936.1:0-738 GCF_000412655.1 Myotis brandtii
AATTTGCATGTTTCTCTTTTATTAGATAGGATGTTTATCCTGACATTTTCGTCCTATTATGTGAAATTTCTATGAATAGTCTTGAAATGACTTTCCCTTTCAATTTACTCAAACTAAATAATCAAGTTCCACTCTCCTTTTGTCTACTGCCCACAGCCCCAACCTGAACTTCAATCCACTTGGGTGCATCATTTCCACATTTTTTCCCTATCAGATTGAAAATACCTAATAGGAGAACATCAACCTTTATTTCAAAATATGGAAAAACTAGGAATTGGAACAACCAAAGAAAGTTTAATTTCTTACTGGTTGCAATTAAATAGGTTACTTAACCTTACTTCATCCAGTTTTCGTTCTATATAAAGTAACTCAGGCCCAAGAGTCACCCTGGTGACCTCAAAGAGCTGCTGTAATGTTTACATAAGGGGAAAAAAAAAAAGAATGCCTCCGCTGATGCGCAGTGCAAGGAAAAGTTGGAACTGCCACACTCTGAGGCTCACACAGCCTCCTTACAAGGACGGGTGTCTGCCAGCTCAGTCTAACACCCACTGCCGCTCTGTGGAAATCAGCTCCTGGTCACAAGATGAATAGGTGTAAAAGTGTACAGGAATTCACAATTTTCAGTTGTTAAACACAACCATGATTAAAGATTAAATTATTATTAAGTTCAATGTGGTATCCTTGATTGAATCCTAGAACAAAAAATAGGATATTAGTGGAAAAGTGATGAAATTCTAA
>NW_005303937.1:0-738 GCF_000412655.1 Myotis brandtii
CTCCTCCTCCTCCTCCTCCTCCTCCTCCTCCTCTTTTGGGGTCACTGCTTTTGTTCTGTGGAGACCAATGACTTCCCTAAAGGACTTGCTCATGCCGAGATGTAGGCTCCTTTGCCTACATGTTATTAATGAGAAAACTGCTGCCTGGTAGATGATTCACTAAGCGTATTCACGTTCAGATGCTTCTTGTAGCAGTGGACACATCAAGGTACACAGCAGCAGTGTTATCGTTGGCAGGGCTGCGGGGATCCTAAGCAACAGGGCAGTGGCGTGAGGTGGCAGCACAAACCTGAATCCCAGAGCCGCACACACGTCAGTCCGAATCCTCCTGAGACCTTATAACAACAGAGCTGTGGTCGAGTCAGTCCACCTCTCCCGGCATCTGTTTCCTCACCGATTGAGAAAAAACTTGGTGGATTTGGGTTAGGCTAATTCAGTAAGCACTTAACAGAGGGCTGGGAATGTGGTAGGTGCTCCAAACATATTATTTCCATGACTTCCTCTGCCCCCCTGCCCAATATTACCTTCCCTAATGCTACAGGTCTCATCTCTCCCAGTTTCTGGTTTATGTCAGTAACAGCACTGAAAATATAGGTGAGAGAAACTCAGGAATGGTAGAAATGAGAAGAACGAAGCTTCCTATGCAGGAAAGTCTGTGCCTGTTCTGGAATATTCTCCAAAGAGGCTTTCCCACCTCCCTTCCCCCATCCCTGTGCTAACAACAGTGATACTGACCAA
>NW_005303938.1:0-738 GCF_000412655.1 Myotis brandtii
TCTTTCCCCTGCTCCATCTTTGTCCAACAACCAGCCACTATTTTCAACCAAGCCCATTGGGCTGCCTTTGGAATAAATGATTAATTACAAACCAGCCATCCTAGACTGAATCTGGCACATTGACATGTTTTATTTGTCCTCAAAATTTTAGTCTGCTAAATAATTTTGCATTTTAATTAATTACCAACATAAAAATCAGGGAAATTCACATTAAATAAAGATTTTCCGCTTCTCCTGAAAATGAGAAATCTTGGCAGCAGAGGCATCTTGTGGTCACAACTGGCCAGAGCTGAGAGAAGTTGCCCCTTACACGTGGAACACATATTGCCCACCTCATCTGACTTCATCACCTTTACCTGACTTCAACCAATCTGCTAAAATTTGATGATTTACCTGCCTCTGTGAGCATTCGAGTTGGATGCATTCCTTACTTCCTATTTCTGAAGGAAGAGTTCTCCAAATTACCAAAGCACTTCTGGCACCACTAGAGTATTCATGGTTTCGTCAAAAGAAAATGCAACAGCTCTTATTTGAAGATGGAATTACTGATGCATTAAAAAAATACACTCAAACATATGCATATATACACTTCAGCAGTATCATTATTTTATAACCCCACTGTATATACATTTTATGGCATTTATGCCATTGCACATGTAAGATTTTTGCATTTTCTCATTTTCCAAGAGTCACATAAAGTATGAACTTTGATCTGTGGTGATAAGCTATGCCATAAGG
>NW_005303939.1:0-738 GCF_000412655.1 Myotis brandtii
GAGGCCTCTTCAGACAGACCCTGGCCTTTTAACTTAAAGCTCCCTCATGTATGTGGCACTACAGTCCCTGAAAATAAATCCAAACTTCGTGGCCCAGCCTGCCTTCAGGATCGCCTCCCTGATCCATGAGTCCCAGCCCTAGATGCAACCCTCCTGCTACGCAGTCAGTCCCAAGCTCCAGGAGGGGTGGCCTGGGGGATGGGGTGTTCAGGGCCCCACTCACCTCACCATGTTTTATAAATCCCCTCAAGTGGCTTTCATTTGCTTCTCCATGAACATATCTGGTGGGACACATAAATTCCGGGGCCCGGAGGCAACATCGAGAAGCAGACTTGGAAGAAATAAGAGAAACCAGAAAGAGTGGTTGAGTCTGCATAGGGACTGGAGAAATTGGGTCAAAGATGAAAGAGTTACTTTTCACTGTTTTACTCAATTATCCTATTTGTATTTTGTTATTGATACTTAAAAAACACACTAGCCTTACAGAGAATAATTAAAAGGACAAGAATAGACAAGTCACAAAAGGACATCTTATAAAATAAAACCCACTAACAATACAAAGGAGGTTAACTTGATGAAAGAGGTCAGTCTGTTATTCAAGAAGAGGTTAATGGGGGGGGGGTGTGCGGCTGGAGGAACTGCCACATGTTTATATTGTTGGTGTCTGTGCATGTTGGTATAGCCTTTAGAAAAGCAATTTGGCAACATTTATAGAGACTTAAAGGTGTGTGTGTGTGT
>NW_005303940.1:0-738 GCF_000412655.1 Myotis brandtii
TTATATTTAAAATGACTAAATAATTATGCTGCAATATTATAATTGCTACAGTAAAGTGATGTAAAAGGACAAAAATATGATAAAAGCTGCCTAAATCTGATGATAGAGGTCAAATGACTCTCAGGAGGTAGTCCTTAAGAAGATGCTTGAAGCAGGAGTTTTCCTTCTGTGTTAGCAGTGGAGATGGACAGAGATAAACACATAGGTTATGCTTTGAGGGGACTGTTCATACACTTATTGAGATGTTAGATGTGAAATATCAGTAAACATAAGAAACTGAGACTCCAGGTTTTTGTTTATGCTTTTAGGTGGATGGTCAAGTATGTGTCTGGAGTATGTCAGGCTTGTGTGCGTCTCCGTGTAGTGGGAAGCAGACCAAGACTGCTGTTTTTTTTTAATGCTGGTTTAGTTTGAGAGTCATGTTAAAATTGAGATGCTTGTGAGATGTCAGAGTAGAAAGGGTAAGTTAACAATTGCACATGTGTCCTTACTTTTCAAAGGAGCACTCTGAATTAAAGATACATATTTGTGAGTTATTACCAAATAAAAACCCAAACAGAAAAAATATACATGATCTATAAGGCAGTAAAACAGGCTGCTCTAAGAGTCTCTGCGTTATTAAGGGACAAAGCAAATAGAGCAATATCTATAGAATATGGAAATTTAAAAACGACTGTGGGCTACTCATTGATAGTATGTCAAATTATCAGATGTAAGGCAAGAGTAAGCAATTCCAGA
>NW_005303941.1:0-738 GCF_000412655.1 Myotis brandtii
ATTTCTTGAAGTGAATTGAGCAAAGAAGAAATGAGGAATCTTTTTATTAAGCAGCATCCAAAGAGCTTTCAAGATGGGTAAGGTGCCCTACTTAGATCATTATCAACCACAGCAAATAATATTTGATCAGTAGGCAGAGTTTGTTGCTTACCATTATAGTTCCTTTATTAAATAGCATGGTTGCTCTTTCTCAAAATAACCCTAAGTTTTACACCTACTATGCTGTATTTGAGGGTTATCCTACTATGGTAGAAATAGCACAATACTTGAGTTAAAAGTAACTTGGGTGTTCTAAGTGGGTGAGCATGAGCATTTATAACCCTACAGAAATTCAGCATACAAAGTAGAAGAACAACGTGTACTTTTTAGGGTGATTATGAGAATTAAATGAATCAGTAATAGTTATGTATCTTGCACAGTACGTGGCACAAAATAGGCCTGTTGTAAATGTTAGTCCCTTTCTTTTTTGCTCCCTGCTAATCTATTCATTAAAATACACTTGAGGGTGTGAGAGCTAGAGTGTAGTTGATAATTATCACACTGTTACACCAGTTGTTACAGAGGCCAATGCAGGTCTTTTGTCCCAATTCCATCCAAACCTATAATTTAAAAGTTCTGCTTCATCATGTGCTTGCTATAAATTTAGCAATAACATTTTCTCCTTGATTATTACAACTAATCCTGCAGTTTCACCAAAGGACATAGTTTGCTTCGTGTAAAATTCAGACATAGGTTTAG
>NW_005303942.1:0-738 GCF_000412655.1 Myotis brandtii
TAAGGTTGAAAAACAACCTATGTAAATCCAATGCTATTTATGACATAAACTGAATAAATAGTACATTCACATTTTAGCACTCTTTGGAGGAATCAAATTTTCCAAGTTAAGGAGAACAATGGTGGTAATTTCAGGTCGATTATAGAGATATAAGGTATATAGGTGCTACGGGAGCCCTTAGAATAGTGCTGGGCATAGAGAAAGTGCTTAATTAATATTAGTGTCTCTTATTAGCTATGATAGAGATGATGGTGGTAGTGGTATTGTCTAAATATGTTAGAGCAGGGCTTGTATCTTATTCATTTTTACCTTCTGCATGGAAATAATGCTTTGTCCTATTCACAGATATATTCAATACATATAGAGTCATACATATATTCAATTAATATGTATTGATACAACAGGAAAATCCTTTATTTAAGAATGATGAATAGGAAATTCCTTAAACATGTAAATTGTTGTGAAGTGTATATGAATGTTTTAAATTTTCATTGGGCTCATGGCAGGATTGCACAGCCCTACCTCCCCCTGGAAGTTAGCGTGACTTTGTGACTTGCCTTGGCCAATTAAGTGAGGTCAGAATTAACAACTGCGGCTTCTGTGCAGAAGCTGTGAGCTAGGAGACTGAGAGTGTGATTTGTCACATTTCCTATTGCTGACTCAGCAGTCACAAATGCACTTGCTAAGATGGAGACTCTGTTACCCTGGGTCCCAGAGTTACCTGCTAAGCAGGGTCCC
>NW_005303943.1:0-738 GCF_000412655.1 Myotis brandtii
GTCGTTCAGTCGCTTAGGCTTTTATATATATAGATAGCCACCATTTATTGAGAACTCTACAGCACAATGAGAAACACTTGATGTATATTACCTCATTGTTTTATTTAAGTTTCAGTAATCCCACATAAATGGACATAGTTTATGCATATGTTATTCTCTTTCTGATCAGCTGTGGGTCCACAAATCAAGTGAAGCACATTGCCATTCATTTGTGTCCTATTGCTTTGCCTCATTGATATATGAAGATCTAATTGACCTCATGGGGTATTGATTAGCTCAAGCATTTAGGATTGTTTCTTGTCTGAGTCTTCTGATTTTATTCACCCCAAAGTCCCTGGTCAAATCTATTTTCTGCACAAATCCTTAATCAGTTTATGTTCATCTGCTTTTCTTTACAGAAACTTACTTGTTATTCCTTTATTCCTAAAGTGTGATATGTGGATAGAAGGGGAAACATGAGTTGGCTCTAAGTAATACATAGACAAACACTTTTAATAGATTTATGTTGTTTATTAGAGAAAACCTAAAAGAGGAAGGCCACAGGGAATAGAAAAACAAGAGGGAGAAAAAAGAGGGGAACCCAATGTGAAGCTGCTGCAGTGACTAATCAGAGGGATATCAGGACACAAATATCCCTTAGAAAAGAGGGACTTAGTGGGTCTCCCTCCCCCTCCCCACGTGGGAGTCTGTACTTGTTTCCCAAATGTCCACCTTTTCCTATACCACCTTTTGTCCGTG
>NW_005303944.1:0-738 GCF_000412655.1 Myotis brandtii
TGTGACCCAATTCAGACCTATTGGCTAAGTCTCCAATTCCATCACTCCCCTCCTTGGTTATCCATCCACAAATGCAGTAACTTCTCTGTGATTCACATGGAGTGAGTTTCTTAGGTGATATCATTAAAAGTATAATAACTCAGGATTTTCCTATGAATGGAAAAGTGCATATTGGGAATGGAATTGTCATTCGTCTCTGCCAATGGTAATGTTTTGAAAGCCATGACTACGAGTGACCCTAAGGCTGTGCCAGAGCAGGGCATGGTCCCCAATGCCCTGGACTCATTTTATAAGCTGATTTTGCCTTTGTTTTATGACACCAATGATTCATTTTGCCCAAATTATCCTTTCGCTCATTGTTGATTTACTGTGTTTTGCTGAACACTTTCCTATGGATTAATATTGATGGTGGGAATCCTTGAGAGCCCAGCCAATATAGCAAAAGCTTCCCAAGGTGTATACTGATGCTCTTCCCCTGTTGATCTAATTAAAGATCATAATGCCTAATCTAATTAGTTCAGTTGGTTCTGTCAGGATAATTATTGCACTTTTAGACATGTAATCACCGCAGCTAAACTGCTCTGTGGTAACAAATTGTGATTCTGAAGGGACTGACTTTCAGGGTACAAATATGTGAATCAACTAGGGCTTTATAGAATTTTTCCTTTTTAAAGCAATTGGTGCTTGCTTTCTTCTAAGACTTTCTCTATCAAGCACTGATTTGTGGAACATGCTTTA
>NW_005303945.1:0-738 GCF_000412655.1 Myotis brandtii
TTTGGAAGGGATATGTTTGTTCATCAGATTAAACCTTTCATTTTACATTTCAAACCAACACAAACTTTGCAAAGAGGTAAAAAAAATATCAGGATCTCTTTATATTATATGTAAATTACATGAATGGGTTTTACATTTTTTTAATCAGTTATTTTTCATTTTGTTTTGCTTAGAATTTGGTTGCTCTGATTATTGAGGATTTAGAGAGAAGAGTAAAAACTGAACTTGGATTGGAATATCAGCTCTAGATTTTTAAGATCTCTGTCATATTTTGGATATAAGTAGGACACAATAAAACATTCTAAATTATAAGATTAAAAGAGATAACATGTTTAACTAACGTAAGTCTTGCTAATATATACTCAAGAACTCTTCTTTCATTGTTTTTGTTTTGTTTTGCATTTTCCTTCTCCCTGTTTTAGTTACTAGCGTGGTAAATTCAGGTTATTTTTCCAGGTTTCATTGTGTTGCTTTCTGCTTAGATCTTATGGTTGCATAGGGTGAAAAGTTGATATTTAGTGGTATCAAATAAAGGATGCACATGGTTTAAGGCTTTAAAGATACAGTATCAGAGTAAGGAAAATTAGAGGTCCCCAGGACTTGTAGGCCAGTAAAATAAATCTTCAGGATGGCAGCTTTAGGATATATCCATTAAACCAAAAGAAATAAGTAAAATCATTTCTTAAATCATGGTAATGACTTATTTAGTAGCACTGACCTACTTAGTGGTTAGTATTT
>NW_005303946.1:0-738 GCF_000412655.1 Myotis brandtii
GGCCTCTAGTATAGTATGAAGATGAGACTGAATTTTGCTACAAAGACCTTTAGTCAAACTCCCCCTCCCCTTTTTTTCTTTAGTCAGAGCAGCTCTGATTTTGAAGTTTAACAATAGATTTCCTTTGGGAAGTATTCCTCTACTTGTTTAAAGAATGATTCGAAAAACCACTTATCTATAGAAGTGGATTTCCAACTCTTTTGTTTTTAACTTGGTACTCACAATAAGAAATAATGTATATTCTGTATCATGGCTTAATACACACACATATTTTTGTGTGTAACTGAAACAAGTTTCATGAAATGTGCCTTTACTATACTTGTACTGTGATGTTTTCTGTTCTGTTCTATTTTGTTTTTTAAAAAATTGCTGGTTGCAATTTTGCAAAAATTGCAAATTTGATTTCACAACCCACTAGTGAGTTGCAACTGAGCCTGAGAAATCTCTGATCTAGCCTTTTTCAGTGGGATTCCTTTATGAACCATGGACCTTAGAAATATTTTCTTAATCCTCCCAAATATGGTATCTGACTCATACCAGACCCTTCTAGATGCTTGGGGGAGAGGTTAACCCATTACATACAATGGGTACCTGAGGGCATTCAAGCTTAATTCTCTTGATAAACTCCTGGTTTAAAAAAAGGCTTACGGGGTCAGATCTATACAACAAATCTATACTCCTGACTATTGCCCACTGGGTCCTTCCAAATCTAACCTAGGTTCATCTCTTAGACGTCAT
>NW_005303947.1:0-738 GCF_000412655.1 Myotis brandtii
CTATCCACTGAGCCAAACCAGCTAGGGCTGCTTTTGGTTTTCACATCCCTGAGGGATACATCAATATTGTTTAGGATGGGAGAAATAATAGCACATTCATATGTTGATTTTAAAAATCTAGTAGAGAGTGAAAATCAATGATGTAGAAGTCGGGGGAATGGCCAAAGAGATCATCTTGAGAAGATGAGAGAAGGTGGGATGTATCCTTAGTGGGAGGGGTGATCTTTGATGGGAAAACGGACAGTTTATCCAGAGTTCACAGGAGAGAAGGCAGAGCCTGTGGGCAGGCGGGTGGGTGGGTAGAGTGGGGGGAGCTTGAGAAAATTCTTTTTTGATTGCTTTTATTTTCTTGGTGAAATAGGAGGAATGGTATTCAGCTGAGAGGAAAGGAAGGCGAAGAGGTGGTACAGGTTTAAGAAGGTACGAAGTCTTGTCTGAGACAGTCATCTTCCAACTAGGGCACGAGTCTCGCTGAGCGTGCATGGAGGTCTCCTGAGGGTGTGCGTTACAGGTCGTCCTCTGGGGTCCTTTTGTGGACCTCAGCTTCGGTCGATAAGGTTCCGGGAAACTAACACGTCTGAGAAAGGGCCTCTTGACAGTAGGCTCCTCCCACTGAGGAGGAAAAGGCAGGCTCTCACCTGTCCCAGATCCGAATGCATCAGGTCACCCCTGCGGTTGTCTCTGCTTCTTGTCTGCTCGTTGGTTTGATGATTCATTTTTATTTTTGTTCTTTATCCA
>NW_005303948.1:0-738 GCF_000412655.1 Myotis brandtii
CCATCCGCGGCAGCCTGGCCCACCCGGTTCCCGCCCTCTAGGACTCTCACACGCTCCGTGTTCTCTCAGCACCAAAGAGATTATTGGATGAGTCACTTATTCAGTGAACATCCCCCCATGCTGTGAAGGAGGCCTCCTGTGGGGCATGTGTCCCCTTCGGGGAGACTTCGAGGCGACGCCAGTTGCACAGTAAATAGTCACGAAGACACTGTCGCCAAAGACCTGGGAAGCTTCATTCTGTTGTGGTTGCTCTAAACATTAAAAAGTGCTTACTGCCCACATACTTTGGGTAATATGTAAGAATTATATTCATACGGAAGATAAATAATTTGGGACCGTTTACAAATAAGGGATCTGGAATGGAAGAGAGATGCTGGAATGCTACCTGCAGACCTGCAGGGTCCCTGGGCTGGATGCCACCTTGTTGGAAACGGAGCCCAATCGAGTGGAATCCAGGTTTCTCAACTCAGCAGCATCCTGGCCTGGACCCGCTCGATGCCAGACACATCCCTGCCCCCCGGGCCGTGACATGTGTGGCAGACGTGGCTGCCTGTGCCCGGATGTGAAGGGCCTGTGTAAGAGCTCCATCTCAGAGATGAGGACCTGAGGCCCAGAGCAGGAGCGATGGCTCGGAAGCTGCAGCGGTTGGAGCAGAGCCTGGTCAGCACTTCTGTCGGCTGCTGCCTCTTCCCGGCTCTTCGCACGGAAGCTCTACCAGGACCTCCTGGCGATGCCACG
>NW_005303949.1:0-739 GCF_000412655.1 Myotis brandtii
TGCCACGAAAATTGAGACAAAGACTCTTCCACTGAGCCACCCCCCATTGTTTTATTTCCAAAGCCTAGAAATTACCTGCCTTAAACTGATTCTCATGAATTTTATTTTCATCTCATCTTTTTCTGCCCAGAACACAACATTTATTTCAACAAAACAAATGCAGTTTGAAAGCTCCCTGTTTAGGTATTTCTCTAATAAAACAAGGAGCCTATTTTCATATGTATAGCATTGCGTGTTAATAACCAAAAAGGCAGGATTGAGTGACAATAATGATCGATTGTAAGTATATGCTTATTTTATAATAGTTATTAATTTATGGTTGAAAATAACAGTGGGAGAGGGAGTATCAGAGGAAACACACAGGTACATGGATTAGACATTTTGAAGAGGTTCCTTTTAAGAGGAAAAGGATGTCAAGATATATGCAGTGGGATTCTTTTGTGAGTCCATGTTTTCCTTTGTCCCATAGTTTCTATATTTAATGTGATTAGACCACCATTAAGTCTGGACCAGAAGCATTTGTCAACAGTTGAAGTCATTTTTCTCTTTGGCCACAGCTGCAGTTTGAGTTTATTCATGATGACCCCATCCTGAAAGGGCAGCCATCAAGTGACCTTCACCATCCAAGAATCTATTCAAACAACTAATATACATGTTAAGTGGAAACCAGGACAGATGGCAATACCGGCCACAGAGAAGTTCTTTGTCATTGTTGGAGGCCAGTATTCAGTTCTAGTCT
>NW_005303950.1:0-739 GCF_000412655.1 Myotis brandtii
TTTTTTTTTTTGGTATCACTCTCTTCTTGGCTGTTCAGTCCTCATGCTTGTTTTTCAAATCCTTTGAGTAAATTCAGTCTCTTGTAGTTCATACTGTGTCTTACATTCATTTCCCTCTGTTCTCTCTGTCTGATTTCCTAATGCCAATATGTGACATTTCAGAATCTGAACTTTACTTGTCCATCTTCCCATCTGTTCTGCCTGGTGCTGGTAATAGTGGACTTGACTGGAAGACCCTTAGTTCCCATGGTTACTAAACTTTGAGCCATGAGAATCAGTCTCCTCTTCTTTCTGAACTTTGATGTGTTAGGCTTAATATAAATATATCTTTTAGCTAATAAAGATATAGATGACAAACAACAGGTATAGGATCAACTCCTTTTTACAAAAATAATGCCTATCACTATCAACATTTTTATAAAAATAATGCCTATTACTATTAAGTAAGATCCACTCACTTAAATGAGTGGATCTTAGGAAGAAATGAGCTATTGAGAAATTCCTTCCTCTAATGGAAGATGGAGTTAGAGATAGAGGCCCCTGTAAAAGCAGGCTTTTGCTTATGAATGGCAGAATTTTAAGTGTGATGTGGAAATTAAACTGCAAGTACCATGGTGGCAGGAATTGGATCTATTTTGCTCACTATTGTTTTCCCGGAACCTAGCACAGCGCTTGTCACATGATAAGCCATTAGAAATATTCACTGAATGAATGAAATGAAGAGCTGGGTCTCGAGCAC
>NW_005303951.1:0-739 GCF_000412655.1 Myotis brandtii
GACCCTTCAGTCCGCAAGCCGACACTCTATCCACTGAACCAAACCGGCCAGGGCTAATGTTAGGTTTTACAATTGTTCTAACTCTTTCTCCTATTCAATCTCATCTCCTATATCCCCAGGCATGGCAACAGCTGGTTCTGACTGGGGCCTCCCCAGGCTGCCCATTACCTGGGAAACTCCCCTGCCTGCCCCTTCCCTGGCTCCCAGCCACCCCTACACTAAGCTTGGGTTCCAGCACCGTCTCCTTTCTTCTCCTTTGCCCCTGAGCCCCAGGGTGACCACAACCCCAGCCTCGTGGGACAACTTTCTAGCACTTTCCCCTTTTGAAGAGATTGACTGCAATTTCTATAATAACATCACATTAGCTAGAAATTAATGTCCTCATTAAGACAGCAATTAGGCACATTAGTGCAGCAATAAAAGAGAAGCTCATGAAATAATTGCTGGTTCCAAAATGCCTTTAATTTAGTATTTTATATTGCACCGTGTTATTAATTTTTTCCCTCGGCAGAAGATAATAAGAGAAACGTTTGAATTGAATTGTGGGGAGGTTTAAAATAAAAGAAAATTTTTAAGGAAAGGAATGTTGATACCTAGAGACAGATGATCTTTCTTCTCTCCAAAGCCGCAACCATTCCCGAGTCCATCGGATGATGGTGGTGGTGGAGGTGGGCCGGCGGCCGAGCTGTGTCCTGGGACTCGCAGCCAAAACTGGAGTCTTTGATTTCAGAAGCACGAG
>NW_005303952.1:0-739 GCF_000412655.1 Myotis brandtii
GTCGATGCTCAGCCCCTGAGCCAGGCCGGCCGGGCCACGTTGCTCTTAATGGTGCCAGTGCTCCTCGGAGTACACAGACCCGGGCTCCCCGGAGGTGCATGGAGCGGAGGCTGGTGGAGAGGCAAGCTCGGCCGGGCGTGGTGCCCTCTGCCGCAGCCGGAGAATCTCGCCGTCAGCTCCGCGGGGTGAGCGCACAGTCCTGAGGACGCGTGTCCACTGCATTGACTCAGTTCCAAGACCCTCCCCAGGACTGCCCGCAGCGTCCGGGTCTGTGGAATTGTCTGAAGACATAAAAGGGGTCTTTACAGAGAAGCACAAGCCAACGGAGCCACATGCTTGAAAAACAAGCCGCGTTGAGCATCTGTACACAAATAGGCAAAGGAAGTGATGAGCAGCTACCACTCGGGGTCTTTTCATCCACCGGAGATGCAATTTTCTAAAGCTCTGTGCATCCTAGTGTTTCACAACGTGAAGCAGGATTTGAGAACGCAGTTGGACTTCCGCATAGGATTGCGCAGGGAGAGGGTGACTGACATCTCCGCTGGGAAAGGCCTGGGGAGGCCAGTAAAGACCAACCGTGCTCACCGCAGGCCTCAGAGGTCAGCGAGGCCACAGAGAGCAGAGCACACAGCTGGGCGAGGCGTTCTGGCAGCGCCCACCGCGCTCTCGGTTGCCCTTTGCCGGTTCTGGGACGTGGCAAAGGCTGGTGTCCCGGGTTGGGCCCTGGCCGAAGGCTCTG
>NW_005303953.1:0-739 GCF_000412655.1 Myotis brandtii
CTCTCTCTCTCTCTCTCTCTCTCTCTCTGCAGGACACTGAGTTAGTCAGCCCTCAGGCTGACAGCCACTATCCTCCAGGAATTTCACAACCAGGAGAAGAGAGAAGGACTGAAGCTGGGAGCCTGGGAGGTTTGGAATAAGCGTCTGCATCTGCGGGGAACTGTAACATTCTCACCTTCTGCTCTCCCACGAGAAACCTGCAGGGAATGCCTCGGGCTCTCTGTATGTATTGACCCACATAATCCTAAAGGGACCAGCAAGGGCAGGGCTCTGTAAACCTCAGCCACAAGTGAAACATGGTTTACAAATGGTTTACAAATATCAAAAGAACGGCATCTCAGAGCACATGAGAATGATAGGAAATCCCAGTGCTATTGCCCTAAGCAAAGCTCTCACTGGAGCCCAGCCACACCCTTTCATTTGTGTGTTATCTATGTCTTCTTTCAAACCACAAGTGAAAACTGAACATCTGCTGTGTGACCCAGCAGAGCCTAAGCATTTCCCGGCTGGCTTTGACAGAAGTTTCCCGACTCCTGCTCTGAGAGCCTTTCTCTTCCCCGATTGTGATTTCAATCCCTTTTCTTCTGGAAGGTTCTGCAGAATTTCGTCTGCAGACCCTACAGAGCCACGCGAGGCACTACCCAGGTGTTTTGGATAAAGGTGCTTGGGCTCGGGGAGGGGCGAGGAAGAGCAGGAGCAGAAGAGAAGCGGATTGTGCCTCACAGGTGACTGCTCTGGA
>NW_005303954.1:0-739 GCF_000412655.1 Myotis brandtii
TGGATGAATGGGTAAGTGTGTGAGTGGATGGATGAATAAATGTGTAGGTGCAGAACAACTGGCTTTGGACCCCAAAGCACTGGACCAGGAGAATGGAGATCCAGATTCACAGGACTGAGTGAGCCACAACTGTCTCAGGCTCACATGTACTGCCTTCTCAGCCAGCAGAAGAAAATGGCATTTCCTAGCCACCTTCACATAACATATCACAAATACCTCTCATTAAAGAGTTGGTCCTTCCTCCTGGCCCCTACTCCCCTGCCAGGGAGCCAAGGACTTCGCTACCTTCATCTCTTACAGGAAGCAGGAGGTCACTTCCAGAGGCCACTGGCCAACCAGCCTCAAGCAGGAGAAACTGTACTGGCACCTTGAGACAACAGAGACAGCCTCTCCTAGACCCTGATCTCTGGGCCCCACCCTGCCCAGCTGCTCCAGGAGGCCGGCTCATCAGTGTCCCATCTCTTACAGGTTCTCCAGTAACAGCATTGGCGATGGAGGTGCCAAGGCCCTGGCTGAGGCCCTGAAGGTGAACCAGGGCCTGGAGAGTCTGGAGTGAGTCTGCCTGACCACCCTCCAGGGGTGGCTGTGGGCAGAGGGGAACTCCCTTCCTCCCTCGTCCCCCTCAGGTTTCCTATCCAGTAGGTGGGTGGGTCCTGGAGGAGGGCTGTCAGTCAGGGCCACTTCCCTGCCAGAACCCAACCAACCCCCAACCGTGGGCACGCTATGATCTCAGTGTCTC
>NW_005303955.1:0-739 GCF_000412655.1 Myotis brandtii
ATGTCAGGTGGTCATAATAATCTGGCCACTCGGTGTAATTACTTATATCAATATTTAATAATATCTTTTAAGACATGCTTTAAAATGATGCAGTGTTGGCAGTATAATGAAGCAATAGAGATAATTCTACTCACAGTAAGTATGGCCTTCTTCATGAGAGACCTGAATGTTTCAAATTCTAATTCTGAGATGCTGTGGTTTTTGTTCATTTTTTTTAACTCTAAGATTTGTGTAGAGACATATATAAATGCACCCACTTTGAATAATAAATTGTAAAGTATCATGTAAGATGCTGAATTGGTGAAAATCCTTAGGATGCTATCCAGTTTCTTTGATGGTATGTACACATATTTAATATAATTTCACAAGGGCAAGATGGCCTATCTGATCTTTCCATGTGCACATAGACTATTACATTTAATACATTTAGGGTACAGTTTCTTCAGTAGAGGTTTATGTGCTATAGTACCATTTATTCAACCTTCACTAAAGAATCTCTTTTGCTTTCTGTCTTTCCTCCTTCCTTTCCTCTCTTTGCTTCCTCCTTGGTTTCTACTCTGTGCCAAACACTGTTTTAATTATGAACTAAAATATAAAATGGATGTCACAATCTAAGAGGTCACTTTAACCCCAACAGTATGCAACGAAACTATTCAGCAAAAATAACATTGAGAGCTCTCTAGAAGAATGCCTCCTACAGAACAATATGGACAGAGCAGAGCCATAAACACTTTAATCC
>NW_005303956.1:0-739 GCF_000412655.1 Myotis brandtii
CGCAGCTTCTCCAGGTTGGCGGGCGTGAAGTACCAGTAGTTGCGGTCGCACCTCTGCACGTCCTTCTCGATGCGGTGCAGGTTCACTGTGTACAGGTCCAGCAGCTCCGGCTGCCGGCCCACAGGAGGGGAAGGAAACAATTACATCCCAACTCCTCTCAGAGGCTAATTTTAGAGATTCTCACCCCTCCCCTTCCCCTCTCCTGTTGTCACTGTAAGGACATCCTCTACCTTGCCCAGTTGAGGGTTTGTTTTGGTTTTTGTTGTTAGTTTTCTAAGAAATCCCCTTCACTTTGTATGAGGAATATTCTTTTAATTTTTTTCTTTGATAACACAAAGCAATCCTGAGGTGCATGGATGCATTACTCCCATTTTATAGATGAAGAAACTAAAAGAGAGTTGTAACTGTAGCTGGAAGTATGTCCCTCTCTGCCGAAGACTGGATAAGTGGAAGAACTGAAGTCCGATTCTGGAAATAAGCTGGACCTGATGCCTTGACCCAAAAATCCTGATGACATGGCTCAATGATATGGCAAGAAAACAAAAGAACATTTAAAAGCCAAAATTAATCCAAAAAGGCAAGAAAATACCAAAGCTGGCTTTTGCTTGAGGGATGCTGCCAACACGGGAACATTTAAGCTTGGATTTAATGGTGCTGTGGTCCCCCCTCCCTCAAGGTAAGAAGTCTAGTGAGACTTTTCACATTGAGGCAGGACTCCAAAGAGCCAAACTCAAAGATT
>NW_005303957.1:0-739 GCF_000412655.1 Myotis brandtii
AAAAAAATAAAAATAAAAAGACAATGGCCTCTGTCCTCAGGAAGCTCACAGTCCGCTAGGGAGACACACAAATGACCCCGAAGGCTTTTCTAGCCAGAAAGCCACACTGAAGGTGATCTGAGCGGCTCTTTCTCAGCTGTCCCAAGGGTGGCACGTTCTGGGCTGGAGAAGACAAGTCCGTGCATTGCATACAGGGGATGCCTCGGGACATTTGGGCTCAGTTCTGTGGAGGAGTCAGAGTTGAGAAAGGTTGCTGGGGTGCTGGATGCTTTGTTAGGGGTGTGTGGAGTCCCTGGAGGTCCATAGCAGGTTCTCTAACCTAGCCTGGGGTCGGAGAGACTTCTGGGAGGGAGTGGAGCTTACTATCAAGGCCTGAAGGATGAGAGAGAGAATATATGGGTGAGGAGGAGGAAGGAAAAGTTCCAGGAGAGAAGAGGGTGTGGGCCAAGCCTACAGGCAAGAAACAGGTGAGGGAAGTGGGCCCCTTGAAGGAACCCAGAGAAGTTCAGATCTGCCCAGTTTACAATCCTTTCTCTTTCCCACGGCCTCGCCCCACCTGCTCCCCCACCCTTCAACTGTCTCCCAAAGTCTTTCCATATAAGCTAGTCGCAGTCAGGACCACCCTGCCAGTCTGGGATGAGGACAGTTGGGATAAGATGAAACAGAAGTGCCTGGACAGAAGCGAGCTGGTCATTTCCTCTGGTGGGGGTTGTTGCTTTCATATGAAAAAAAAAAAAAA
>NW_005303958.1:0-739 GCF_000412655.1 Myotis brandtii
TCCCAGCCTGAATGGACAAACATAAACATCAACAGGTTCTTATTCTTAGTCTCTGGTTTGTTAAGCTCCACATGGATCAGCCCCTTTGTTTAAACTCTTCATTTCACTGTCAGTTTGTTTCATTCTCTCATAACTTCATTGAAGGGGAGAATTCTCACTTCATGAACAGCCCACAAGGAGACACCCCAGGACCACCAGGAGGCCTTCTCCCAAACATATGGAGGGCAGGCGTATGAGTAAGCATAGGCAAAGTCATGCTGTGCAAAAAATAACATTAAAAATCTCAATGGCTTCACAGAACAAAGCTTATTTCTCTTTCACACAATGTCCCTGCAGAGCCAATTCTCTCGGGAAGTTGTGGTTTAAAATTCTGGGCTACTTCTGTCTTTGACAACTCTGTCTCAACATTTTCTTCGGATACCATGGCATGGAAGATAGTTACGTAGTGTCTTAATCCAGCAATTGAATGCTTTGCCAGAAATGTGATGCTACTTCTGCTTACACAAGTAATTGGTTAGATATCGGGGAATTGTCCTCCTGTGGCCAGGAGAGGAGAATCAGGTATGAATGAGCATTAGCAATGAAGTAATCCCTACCATGTGTACAATAGCAGATGTAATAGAGTTGCCATAACACAGCTTAAACTACAGAAATTTATTTTATCCACAGTTCTTGAGGCTAGAAGTCCAAGATCAGGTGCCATCAGGTTTTGTTTGTTTGAGGCCTCATCATCTTTTTT
>NW_005303959.1:0-739 GCF_000412655.1 Myotis brandtii
TTCCTCATTCTGGTACTCCTTTTTAAACCTGCTCATCCTTATATACTTCCTAGCTCTTGTAATGGCTCCGTCCACCTCCCAGTCTAAGAGTAAACTTGGGGACCATATATATATTTAGGTCCTTCATCTTCTTCACTCTATGTATCCAAATAGATTTCCTCATCTAAAAGACTCTTTATTCATTATTATTTTGTGTTCATTTGTCTCTTATCTGAAAATCTGCATTAACTCCTGGCTGGTCTCCATGTCTCCACTTTCTCCATTCTTAGTTATATGCTTATATCTCCTAAAAAATGATAAAAATCTTAAGGGCAGGGATTCTCTTAGTCATCATAGTTACATGTACACATGGTCAATTCCTGCCTAGTCCTTATTGATTTAAGATTCAGTAGTGTGTATATCTTTGTAGAGCCAACTTATAATTTGTAATAATAATGACATATTTGTAAAAATGCTTTTCAAAATATCTTCAAATCCCTTTCTTCATAACTTAGCTCTCTCATTTGGAAATCATCCAAACATTATCACTATAAGGCTTCCAAAGCCTCATTCTTCCCCATCTTTCAAGTAGTCTTCCCTACAAGTATAAACAATAGTATCTATTATTTATTCATTAAGATTTCCTTGATATACCCTATTAAATCTCGATAATTATTCTCCCTCTGTGTTTCTAGGGATAATAAATTGCCTTTCTGCTCAACATTCCTTGGCTCCACACAATACATACATTCATACACAT
>NW_005303960.1:0-739 GCF_000412655.1 Myotis brandtii
ACACCGGCCGGGCTAATCTGTGACTTTTGAAAACGCACATTCAGCCATCCCCTTCCTCCCTCCTTCCTGTGCTCCCTTCCTTCCTCCTTTTCTCTCTCTCTCTTAACTCCCTTTCTTTCCTCTCTTTTTCATACATCTGTTCCAGCTTCATATCCTGCATTCATTTATCTAAGGTGGCTCCCTCTGAACCTAAGATTTTCTTCTAGAAACATAAGAAAAGTTTGACTTTTTTTCCATAATGATCATTTGGTATTTCATTCTGTATGTACAATCTTCTTGAATTTTTAAATGCCTATAACAACTTCTCTTACTTTTCCATTATTTTAGAATTCTACTAAATGTTGTTCAATCTCTCTCCCTGATCACGTTCTTTCTTTACTCATCAA
Organism: Myotis brandtii; assembly: GCF_000412655.1. Classification (NCBI taxonomy): domain Eukaryota; kingdom Metazoa; phylum Chordata; class Mammalia; order Chiroptera; family Vespertilionidae; genus Myotis; species Myotis brandtii. The sequence continues at coordinate 387 of NW_005303960.1, forward strand.
GACTATCCTAGCAACCTCCTATATTCACTTTCAGTGTCCATAATGAACTTTTATTCTTTAGAAAAGACTTTATAATTCGCTGGGCAATAAGTTTATATGTACAACTTTCATTTCATTTATCAGATAGCAATGCAATTATATATTTCCCTTCCCTAGTATTTTTTTATTACTCCAGCGGTAAGGGCTGCATCATGTCATTATATTTCCATTCCCTGCTATACTTCCCAGCACACATTACATGATTACTGAAATACATGGAAAGGAGAACAAATAAAGGATTCTGTGAAGCAAATGTTCTTATTTTTCTAAATTATTTTGAGATTTCTTTCCTTTCAACTCTCTCCCCTCCCTTT
>NW_005303961.1:0-739 GCF_000412655.1 Myotis brandtii
TGGCATAGCTAGAGCAACATAGTTTTGTTGTTGTTGTTGTTTTCCTTGTATTACTCATCCTCTTCCTTTAGGCCTGGGAGGCTGGTGCAAAATATGTGTATGAAACTAAAGCAGCTACCTTGCCACCATGAGGGAGGAGACCAAAATCATAGAGATGCCCAGAGAGTAACTTACAACACTCTGAAACTGCCAACCTTTAAACTTCTTGTTCAGTAAACAATAATTGTTCTTGTAATTTAACCCACTGTTAGATGAAGCTTCTATAGATTTCAGCTGTGTATATACTCATCTAAAGACCAGAATTCCTAAAGCAGACTCTCAGCTCTGCCTCAGGCTTTGTAAATAATAATAAATAAGTCATTAAATACCACAGGATACAGGTTACAGTTTCAACATTTGGTAAACAAAACTGATACTACTAACCCTTAATAGACTTAAGAATGTAGATAAAGAATCAAATGAAATAATGTTTCTTGAAAAATTAAAAACCCAATAAAAAGTTACTTATTCATTAAGCATACAATTAAATATCAAGTATTTCCTATTGATCAACACTGTGCTAGCTCTGGAACTTGTGTTCAAAAATAGATGTGCTGCCTCTTCTCTTAGAGCTTCTAGTCCAGTTGGGGGTTTAATCAAATAAGGACACAAGTAACTGCCAAACTAGAAAGTGAAAAATCCAATTATTTAGACACATAAGGGGCTGATGGGCACTTGGGCTGCTTCCAAATCTTGGCTA
>NW_005303962.1:0-739 GCF_000412655.1 Myotis brandtii
GAAGGACTGAGGACTTATTCCATTTGCAAATCATTTGGCTTTGCCTCTTTTTCATTCGAAGCTCAGGGGTACACCTGAACCTCAAATCTGCAGGCACACAGTCTGCTTGTTTCCAGGCTCTGTGCTCATTCTGAACTGCTTTCTCAATTCCACTTTAACCAGAACCAAACCCAAATGTCTCTGCCTGGTGGGTAGTACAAATATAGAGCCGAACTCCAGTCCTCGTTGTGAGGGCTGGGGGAGCAGAATGAGCATAAATAAGTCACATTTACACAGACCTGACGCCTCGCTGTGTATCTGCAGAACAAAGGAAAAGGTGGAGAAATTGAAATTTTAAAAATCTGGATTCCATAGGGTTTTGAGTTTTTAAGATGTTTGGATTTTTAATAGTATGTTTTTGTTTTCTACAATGAATATATTTTTCTAATAGGAAAACGTATGTTATTAAAATTAGAGGTGACAGTTTGGCTGGGTATAGAATGTTTGAATCACAAGTCTTTCTCCCAGATTTTATCAATGTTGTTCCATTGACTGCCTTTATCCGATGCTGCACAGGAAGTCTGAAGTCTCCTTGAATTCTTTCCACGGTGCTTGTTGGGCTGTTTTGGATTTTTTCCATCTGAAGTTTTCTAAGGTTCTTTTGTTATCCATGGAATTCAATAGTTCCACCAGGGACATGTCAAGATGCTTGTCATATTTCATTAAATCTTTCTGATAGCCCTAAATGGTTTGGCTCTGT
>NW_005303963.1:0-739 GCF_000412655.1 Myotis brandtii
TCTCTAAAAAAAAAAAAAAAATTTAAAAGATGGCAATCTGCAAGGTAGAACACCCTGCCTATAGCAGAATCCTCCTGCCTTCCACAAGAGGTCATGCCCTACAGTCCAGTCAGAGTCCTGATGATCTGGCTTCAAGGTTCCCCACAATCTGGCCCATCTTAACCTTCAGCATCCCTCCCTGCTGGGACATTCCACTCAAACTTCCTATATCTCACACATACCTTGGCCATTGCTGATTCTTAAACCACCAGATTGCTTCTGTGGACACGGTTACATCTGCTACATGACCTTTACCATCTTGAAGTTTGTTGCTGAGCTAGGTCTGAACGTGGGTCCAGACCTCACAATGGCTCCACCCTCTCAGGAGCTGCGGGTGTGATCTTTCCAAGATAAAGGAGCTTTTCTCTTTTGGCTTCTTAAGGCCACCTCAGGTGAAGTTCCACTGTGTGTGGAGCCCAGACAATTGTCACGCTGTGGCCAGAGATGTTTAATTGGATTTTAAAAGATGAGAAAGCAGCAGGGAGCTGATTGTCAGCACTCTGACAAGGCGTAGGTGGCCTGGCAGCACAGAGGAGGGGAGGCCTGCCCAGTGTGGATCACTGTCTCCACCCAGGGGCACAGAGGAAGGGGATGTAAGGAGAGGGGAGGAGGGGGCAGTGGGGTAGAGCCTTCCACAAACTCAGTGCCAGGTTGTCCTATATTCAGTGTTTACCCCAAGAACTGGACTCTCTCAGGAGGC
>NW_005303964.1:0-739 GCF_000412655.1 Myotis brandtii
CCCATGTCATAAATAACTTCCCACTTCCTTTTAATATAGTTATGATTTTGATTCAATCTACCCTGGTCTCTGTGGAATCTTATTCTATCAATTTCTCTTTCTGCTAAACCTTAACCTTGACACCTTGAACTTCCCTTTTAATGGACCTCTTATCCTATGAATAACCTCTTACCCAAATATCTCTCTCTCAAAAAGCCTACAACTAATTTCATTCTTAGTTTCATTTCACTTTTTTTAAACATTTCCTCTACTACACTAGTAAGCTTTGCCAAAGATAGTATGTACTTACTGATGTCTCTTCTTCATCAAATATTTACTCCAACTTCCAGTGCAATATGGCACAGATTCACACAATACTGCTAAAATTGATTTCAAAAAATCACTAGTGACTTTTCCAATACTAAATCATAGGACACATTTTTATGATCTAAGTTTATTTGAATATAGTATTTGACACTGTTGTTACATTTTCTTTAAATGTTTCCTTTATTTCTTCCTCTAAGGGCACTAATCTTTTCTTATTCTCCTTTTGTACTTGATCAGTTTCAAATTCTTGCTTTGGTGATTATTTCATCAATAAGGAGTGCTCGAGGACAATTCTCCATGATTTTTTCATGTTTTTGCATGTCAAGTGAGCAGAGGCACTGACAGGTTTTCTTTATTGTTATCTTTGCATGATAAGCAGAATATGGTCCCTCTAAGCCAGTGGTTCTCAACCGTCCTAATGCTGCGACCCTTT
>NW_005303965.1:0-739 GCF_000412655.1 Myotis brandtii
TGATTTGCATATTATGCTTTTATTATTATAGATCAGTTTCTCCTCCATCTGTTTTTCCTTGAAAATATATTTGGAAGGAATGAAATCTGAAGTATTCCCTAGTCTGAAGCATGTCCTTTTTTAAAAAATAGTACACCCAAAGAAGAATCAATGTCAGTGCCCTCTGATGAATTTCAGGGACCAGTTCTGTTTACTTTGAGTTCATGAACAGAAATGTTCATTGTCACTGAACAAATATTCTTACACCATTCTTGCCACATTTTTAGACAATTTTAATGCTTTTGTATGCCTTTGATTTTGTGGCTTGTGAAAAATATATATTTCTTTTTCATCTTGAAAGTTACTGCCAAGGAATATCATGCTAAATTTTAGTTAAGAGTTGTAGAAGACTTAACGCTGTGTTTTTACCAAATCCCATCTCATTTTTTCCTATCTAGCACATAAAATACTACATTATCCAACCTCTTATAGTGTGATGCCATGTGACCAGATCCTGACCAATGGGATGTGGGCAGAAGCTACTTCCTAAATACTTCCTAGCCTGAATATATCAATCTGCCTACATTTCTCTGTTTTCTCCTTCCCACTTGTTTCAGATGGCAGAATCCTGGGTCCCCAGTTTACACCTGGGAGACAGCTGCTTGACCCACATCAGAATAGGACACGAGTGAGATACAAAACTTTGTGTTATACCTAGTGAGATTTTGAGGTTGTTACTATTGTATAGTATCCTCCTCTA
>NW_005303966.1:0-739 GCF_000412655.1 Myotis brandtii
ATGCATACTTAAGTTACATTCTTTCTTCTCTTCAGTTTGGTGTTTAAGGTAATGCATAGATTTTTAAACTCCTTCAACTATTACTCAACACAAATGGTCCTTCTCAAAACCTACATATAATTCAATCCACACATTGTAAGTATATAAGGAGAAGATTTTTAGTAATTTTATAGAGTTATACAACCATCACCACAATCCAATTTCAGGACTCTATGCAACCAAGTTTTTCTTGTGGTCAAAAAGTCTCACAATTCACCGTCTGCAACCTATAGAACGAGAAAAGCCAGTGGTGTAATACAATAAGTCATAGGGCCTAGGAATCAGGGGCTGATGGAGTGAGACCTGGTCTGAGTATGAAGGCCTGAAAACTAGGAGTGTCAATGTCCAATGACAACAGAAGATGGATGTCTCAGCTCAAGCAGAGCAGCAATTTAGCCCTTCCTCCACCTTTTTGTTCTATTTGGGCCCTGGATGGATTGGATGATGCCCTTCGACATTGTAAAGTGCAATCTGCTTTACTCAGTTCACCAATGCAAATGCTTTTTCACTTCCAGAAACACTTTTCTAACACTCAGAAATAACATTTTACCAGCTGTCTGGGCTTTTCTAGAAAAATCATATTGCCTTTCCTATAAATTTCAGATATTAAATTATGCACTGTGTAGTCCTTTTTGTCTGGCTCCTTTCATTTAGTCTGGTTTGTTTGAGGTCTGTCCTTCCTGCTGCACATCTTGGAGGT
>NW_005303967.1:0-739 GCF_000412655.1 Myotis brandtii
TCTCTGTAAAAATCAATAAAATGTATTTTAAAAAAATTAAAAAGTTAATGTTAAATATTGAAACTGTTCCTGATTATTTTGGCCATTAAGAGACCACATGAGATGAGATAATAGAAAAATTACAGGTAATCTATTCAAGCTGTATTTAGATTTATGAAACTCTACCCCAAGGCAGAAAAACCGCACTCCTGGAATAGGTGGCTAATAGACATTTAGGTGTCTGGATGCTGAGTATACATATGTACACATAGTCTCTCTCCTCTCTTCTTTTTTGAGCTTGGCTTCTAAAAACCTTGATAACATTGGAAGCAAATATTAGAAAGGAATTAATATCCTGCTCTCAGGGTGATACATTCAGGTAGCACAGCGAGTAATTCCTTACCAGGTATGATTTGACCTAAACATATGTTAACTCATTACCACCTACTAGCACCCACTGTTGGTTAAAGAGAAGTCAGAGCCACTGGCAGAAAAAACACAACATTATCATTGGATGCCTGGTGTGGGGTGAAAACTTCTGGTAAGAAAGATCAGTGAGTCTTGGAGAAGCCTGATTCTTGTTTCTCAGTGCTTGTGTGGACCAACTGTATATACGCTATTGTCAGGTGCACGAAGTGTGATCTCGGGACTAGCAGCATCAGCAGTGTGTGAGAACTTGCTGGAAATGCAAATTCTTAAGCTCGAGCTCACATGTATTGAATCAGGAACTCCACGTGGTGGGGCCCAATAATCTTGCTTT
>NW_005303968.1:0-739 GCF_000412655.1 Myotis brandtii
CTCCCTCTCCTTTCCTCTCTGAAATCAATATATATAATATTTTTTTAAGTGTCGAGGAAACACAAAGGAACTGTTCTATCCTGTAGGACACCAGAAAGACATGACAACTAAAGGCAACACCAGACTTAGAACTTGATCCATTGGCTTCCAAAGACACTATTGGGACAATTGAGATAATTCCACTGACATTTGAGTGGGGTCTGAAGATGCAGCTATGTAGAAGCCTGTGCTTGGCTCCTTTTTCAAAAGAAATGACACGAAGTGTCCTATAGTGTGAGGCATCAGGTGGGCAACTTATGCCCAGATGTTTCAGAAAGCTTTCTGTACTCTGCTTGTAAGTTGTCTGTAAGTTGGCAATTGAAAAGGGGAGCAATTTATTTTTAAATGAAGAGCTAGCATTTGTTGAGCATCTCTCTTTATTAGACACCGTGGCGGTGCTTTCACATGAGCAGATCGGTTCCCCAGGAAACTTGTCTGACTTGCGTCTCTACCCAAAGGGCATCCCTCTCCCCTCCCCTGAGACGCGCGGCCTGAGCTCCTCCCACCGGACCACCGGCCACTGCACTCACTGCCTGTGGTTTGTCTGTGATGCCTGCGCCCTCCTTGGGCAGTAAGCTCTTTGAGGGCAAGGACTGTAGCCCATTCTCCATGTGTCCACATCGCCCCACATAGCTCCTGGTAAATCACAGTGCTCAGTGTATGCTCAGTGAATGAAGCACTGAGGCTTGTCCACCATGGT
>NW_005303969.1:0-739 GCF_000412655.1 Myotis brandtii
CCCCCCTTGAGATTGGGAAATGTGTGTTAAAATTGATTGAAATTAGGTTGGTCCAAAAAGAACTCCATTTGTGAAGTGATATAGTGTTTTCAGTCTGAGATGCAGTAAGGTCGCCGTGAGAAAATATTTATGTTGTGAGCAATTGGTCTTATGTGACAGGAATTTGATAGGTTCTGCCTGGAGATACGTGTTTGGCTCAAGAGATGACACAATGCAATTATGAGTATGGCTCGAATATAGAGAATAATTAAGAATCAAGAGCAGAGGCTTCATGGCAAACGCTGTAAGTAACCGGACAAAGAGAGAGGCAAGGAAAGGGCTATAAAACAGACTTAAGAAAATAAGAACCAAAATGCCAATTCTTTAGGAGCTGCAAAAGAATTCTGAGCCAGCGGACAACGTTTGAGAAAGGAATTTTAGTAACATAGCAAGCAATGTTGAACCTCAAACTCCAGAATGATTCAGTAATAAAAGAATCAAGTACCTTGTGGAAGCAGCAAAGATGGAGGAAACTCATAACCCAGGAGTTCAGCAGGCACACGAAGGGGCAAAATCTTCAGAGAGAGAAAGGTAGCTGAGCTCGGTAAAAATGTGCAATATGCCAGAAACCTGAACAGGTTCCCAGGTGAAAGGAAGTAGTCACTGGAGGAGGAAACTTGCAGAGACTTAAACATGAGAGGTTACCCCTCTCCACGACACTGGAATGAAGAGTCGAGGTTTTACCTGAAACAGGAGAGAG
>NW_005303970.1:0-739 GCF_000412655.1 Myotis brandtii
TCCAGCCTGGTGCTCGGCCGGCTCCGCAGCAGAGCTGAGTGTGGCTGAAAAGGAACTCCCTGTTCACTACTTCACTTCCTGGACTGGGCGTCGGGGCAAGCTCCTTTCTGGAGGAGATCCCTTGACTTCCAGGTCTGACCTGGCCTCCCTTTGGTGTCTCAGTCGTTTCCCGGTGGGCGTCTTACCTCTCTTCCTGCCACTGGTTTCCACTGTGGGCCTCAGCAATGCTCTCACCACATTTTTGGGATAGTGTCCCCTTCCCTGAGCCTGCCCTTTGGTCTCTCTTCCCCACAAGTAGCCACGGGTGCTCTGCCCAGGGACCTGCAGCAGCAGGGCCCCATAGAGAGCCACCCAGAGGCGAGTGCTAACCCTAGCTGTCATTTATTAACAGGGCCAGCGTGAGCAGCTTATTTCATCTCTCTGAGGTTCAGTTTCCTCATCTGTAATATGGGGATAATCGATGCGACTGGGTTTCTATGAGAATTGATAAAATAAAGGACATAGGACAGAGAGCAGGCTGCCTCTTTGTAAATGGCAGCTCTTAGTAAGACTGAAGATCTGGCCCTGGTCACTGTGGCTCAGTTGCTTGAGCATCATCCCAGGTACCAAGAGGTCCCAGGTTAGATTCCGGTCAGGGCACATGCACCGGTGTGGGCTTGATCCCCAGTAGGGGATATGTAAGAGGCAGCTAATCGATGTTTCTTTCTCTCTCTCCTTCTCCCTTCCTCTCTCTCTCTCT
>NW_005303971.1:0-739 GCF_000412655.1 Myotis brandtii
TCTGAAATCAATAAAACTATATTTAAAAAATAAAAACACAAGATACAGAAAAAAGTAGTATTCCCATTTATCCTTACCAGATATCATTATGCTGCTTGTGTTTTAAAACAAATAAAAAATTTGAAAGCGAAGAAAGAAATGTTTCTAATGTGTTGGCCAAATTCTATTCCAGCACTAAAAACAAAGACAGGAACATCACATTTGTCAACCTATGCATCAATGTTCCACACTCATGCTTGTGTGTACGAACAGAGTTCCATGCCTTTTAAGGCAAATTTTCTCCTTGCTCAGAAAGCATTACAGCTCTATCACATGCTGTACATTCGACTGCTCTTTTACAGAAGCCAAGTTGTAAAAGTCCTCTAGATAATCCTGGCAGAAGATAACTACGTGTCCTGTCAGAGCCTCCTCCTGTGTTTTGAGACATGGTTTATTTCAGCATCACTTCTTACACACAGACAGGGAAAGCCCAGCCCAAGATGCTGTCTTCGGAAGAGTCTGCCTCAGCAGGTAACGAATTCCTGAGTATGGTTGGAAATGGACTGAGTGTGGGGTTTATGTGTGGCTTCCACTTTCACGGTACCTTTATGCTATGTTGGAAGAGCTCTGAACCCTGATGACTTGAGTGGAAGTAGCATGATACATATTTGAGGTTTGGCATGACACAGTCAACTAACCATGCGTACAGATCATCATCTCCGTGGCTAGGACACAGCAGTGCTATTTCACACAGCTCACC
>NW_005303972.1:0-739 GCF_000412655.1 Myotis brandtii
GCGATCAGTAGCCACTCTGCCCAGCATGATACTTTATTCAAGTAAGATGCTCAATGAATATTTGTTGAATGGAAATATGACAGATCTATCTCTAGTTCTGAACACAGCACTGAAATGTTGCCAGGATAAATTGATAAATCCTTACTTTCTCCATGTCACATCATTCTCCTCAGTTTGAGGGAAAGGATTGACATTTGCCAATGGTTTGCAGCTGGGTAAAAAAAATATTCAGGACCTGAGTCTTCATTTCAGTGGAAAAGATGCCTTCAAGGTTCTGATGCAGCAATCCCACTTCCTGGGTATCCATAGAGATTGCCACAGTCCCACTGAGCTCTGCCTTGTGCCCCTGAGGAAGGTGAGAGGTGAAGAACTGCAGGGAGTAGTTAGCTGGACTCTCCCCTGACTATTTAACAGCATGGGGTTTTGCTGATTGTGGGTAGATATCGCCAAGGACAACCAAACAAAAGCCACACACAGCTTCACCATCAGGTATGAATGGAAAAGAGCCACTCTCTGAGACTTCTTACTTTAATGAAGTAAGGCTACACAAGGGCACGTCCTAGAGCGTGTGGATGACTGGATTATGTTGTGGTCACCAGAAAATTACAAGGCACAGTAGGACCTATAAGACAGGACCAGGGATATCATAGGGTACAATTTCTTGTGAAGCAGGGGCAGTAAGGTGAGTGAGGTGGTAAAGGCTTTCCTATGCAGCTCAAAGAGCATAGAAGCACATGTG
>NW_005303973.1:0-739 GCF_000412655.1 Myotis brandtii
CCGGAATCGAACCTGGGACCCTTCAGCCCGCAGGCCGCCGCTCTATCCACAGAGCCAAACCGGCTATGGCTTTAGTATCCATTTTTGATACATCTTCAGTTGGGAGAAGTCCTAGAGTCGTAGGGTTCAGACATGTATGTTTGGGCTAAAAATGAGGGCAGAGAAACGTACCACCAAATAGTACGTCTGTCTGGGATTTCAGGGCCAGGCACCTTAAGCAGCTAGTGGGTGAAGCAGGGAACAGCTACACCTTTCCCAGCGTGCAGACCAGAGAGGGAGCCACGCTGTAATGTGATCAGATCTGACAACAGTACAGACGAAGTGCCAAGAGCAATTACCTCCTCCACCCAGGCAGATAAACAGCCCCCTGCCCTCAGGGTTGGATTCAGGCCTCAAGACAGGGAGATGCTGAAGGAAGTGTGGTACTAAAGTGTCACACCCCGACACTGCGGTTTCTTAAGACAATAATGAAAAGGCTCCTGGTAAAGAATGAAACCAACATTATGTTGGGATAATTATAATAAGTAAATCTCCCTTTCCATTGAAATATCCATGAACATCATTTTACAGAGAATGGAAAATATAATTGCAGATTTGATCTGGACTGGGGATGTGAAGATGCTAACGGGGAAGAAAAGATGGGCTTATTTGGATAAAGTTACATCGTTTATGGATGAGAGTTAATAACTATGAGGTGTTTTTGTGTCCTCTGTAATATCAATTATTTTAAAACTAGAGA
>NW_005303974.1:0-739 GCF_000412655.1 Myotis brandtii
TTTTTTTTTTGGAATGTTGTGTGCACTGGCAATACCTATGGGAAGAAAGTGACATTACAGTCCATTCTATTGAATTTAGTATTTATTTACCCTGGAGTTCTGGGAGATTAAAGATTCTTCCTTAAATGTAAGCAGCAAATCTAGGGTCTTGGCAAGCAAGGCAGGAGGGAAGTAGTTTAACAGAAGAGTCCAACACTCAGAGCCAGAAAAATGCCACATAATGTTGAAATTGTTACTGCTCCTTACTCCTTTCAGGTATTAGGAATTTGCCATATGCCAGGCACTGTCTAGAGCCCAGTAATACACAACAAAATGCCCTTCCTTGCCTGGAATATGAGCGAAAGACCTTGAATCTGCACACTCAGCAAGGGGCCCGTGGGCTGGCAGGGTGTGAGGGTTTGAAGAGATGTAGGATCTAAGTGAGGAGGGCAGAACAGGCCTGGGTAAAGGCTCACTTTCAGTCTGGGTGATGAGAAGACAGTTCAGCTCTTTGAACAGACTGATAGCATGATCTCACCTACTCAGAATCACTCTGGCTTTGTTGAGAATTGACATCTGGTGGTGGGAGGTGGGGCAAGGGTGTGGACAGGGAGACAGGCTATTGCAATAATCCATCTAACAGCTGATGGTGGCGAGGGGTGGAGTGGCTAGGAGTGGGTGGTGAGAAGTGGCCACGGTGTGAGTACATCCTAAAACCCCTTTGTCATCACAACATCAATCTCAGAAAATTCAAGGAGAC
>NW_005303975.1:0-739 GCF_000412655.1 Myotis brandtii
TTTGGAGGCTAATACTGGGCAGGGACACAGTATGAACTTAATAAATACTTGAATAATTAAGTGAATTGATAATTGTGCACTATTCCATTTCAAATTTATAATGAGGATGTATGAACTTTGGGCCAATAGTTATTACAGTCAGAGGAGACTCTGTTTTAAGTTATAGATATAGTTAAAAGAAAATTATACATATGAATATTTTCCTCCTAAAAGAATAAACCCAGCTACTTTAATAAAGTAGTTAAGTAAATCATCTTATAGAACAAAGCTTTAAAGAAATAAATGAAGATCTGTTGGTTTTTCTCAATACAATTTGTACTTGTTATGATCGTAGCTTTGGTAACATGATTGTATCTAGAAGGCCTGATTAGAATTATAGAACACGTACAATTCTCTTCTTCAACAGATAGTAGCTATTAACATTGTATGAGTTTTCTGTACAACCTGCCTTTGAAAAAGATCTAACACTTTAAAAATATAAATATATAATTTTTCCCTGAACTTTCTTATATGCAAATAAAAGAAAAAAACTACTTAGGTTCAGACAACTAGAACATGAATGCAGCTTAACAGCTGAACCTAAGAAATTGAGCCATGAAAATGAGAGATGACTTGTAAAAAATCAACTGAAATACCATAATAAGAAAATGCTGCTCTTACCTCCTACTTCAGTGTTCTGCCCACTGAATCTCCTTTTAATTCACTTTATATATCTTGAGAGTGATTTCTTCTTAGAATT
>NW_005303976.1:0-739 GCF_000412655.1 Myotis brandtii
AAAAAAAAATCACTTCTTTCAGTCATAAAAAAGTAGAAGCTAATGAAAATACTAATCTTTAATATTTATCTTTGATTCTTTGCAGTTTCTAATTTGCCCAACACTAGAAAGTTATGTTCATGATAGGTGACAAGAACATACCTGAAACTTAAAGGGGATCTGGTACTATATCATCAATATGATGTCTCTTAAAAAATATTTTTTCTCAATAAAATTATAAAATGGTTAACTTTAAAAATAGCCAACTTTCATAATCTCAGGAAAAGCACACATAATATGTATAAATGCCTGTTAAAAATTTGCTGAGATGTGTGTCTGAACTAAGTGTTTGTATATATATAGACATAGATATTAAAATTGTTTTTATTTCATTTTAAGAGGACATGCACTTTGAATATGCAAATCTATTAAATCTTTACAGATGATTCTTTCCAAGTGAGAGCATATGTATTCTGGATAATGCCAAACATCAGAGAAAGCTGGAACAAAGCAGCCTGTTTTCAGTGATCAAACATCGCCCCTGAAGGCTGCAATGAAAGAGCCCTGTGCTTTTGAAATCACCTTCTCTAATGCTACTTTGCTCAACAGAAATGACACATTAATATCCTTTTATGAGCTCATCCCTTATTTGACAATTCATATAAGCAATACTGTAATCACATAAGAAGAGCCAAAACAATTGGTTCAATAGATTTTCTTCTATTTTCTCTACAAAGTTAAAACTGTATGGCAGTCAGGA
>NW_005303977.1:0-739 GCF_000412655.1 Myotis brandtii
GGGTGGGGCTGTCACACCCGTCCTAGAACCAGCACCCCCCAAATTGCAGGACTCCAGCCAGAGGGCCCTTGCAGAGCTGCAGGTCTCAGACCCACACTTCGTGGATGGGGAAACTGAGGCTGAGGGGACAGTGACCCTCACAGAATCAGAGCTAAACTCAGGTCCCCTGCTTCCCAGGCCAGAACTCTGTGAATCCCACCAAGGGGCAGGTGATAAGGAGGGGCCCTCGTGCTTAGGTGGGGGCCGAGGGCTAGGGGGTGTAGATGGGCACCTGTCACTCCTGGGAGGACCCCAGACAACTGCCTGTGGGAGCTACTGGCCCACCTGACTCGGCTGCCCCCTCCCTGGGCTGCTGCTCCCACCTCAGGCTACTGGCCATGCCTACCTTCACACAGACACACACGCTGTCCCCTTCCTCTCCTCCCTCCCTCCTGACCCACTGGACCGTGGCGGCCAGGGAAGCAGGGAGTGAGGACAGTCTGAGCGGGTGGGGCTGTGTGTACCTGTGCAAACACCTCGCCTGCCCTGCTACGCCCTACGTCCCCAGAGGACAAGCCCACAGGTGCTCCCACCCCCAGGCGACAGCAGGCGGTACCTGGTGCCCACCCCAGACACAGGTCCCAGAGTCAGAGCTGGCCGGGCCCAGAGGTACCACGTACTTTACAGCATAACAAGGGGCTCCATGTCCAAATGCACCTGGGACACCCCGTGTTGATGTGAGGAAGCCGGCTGCTTCAGG
>NW_005303978.1:0-739 GCF_000412655.1 Myotis brandtii
AAAATAAATAACAGTAGCTTGGCTTTACCCCAAACTTATTAAACCAGAATCTCAGGGATAGGGATTTGTAACTGAGCAACAGACCAAAGTCCCTTGGAGGAAGAAAGATGAAAGTAACTAGATCTAGCTGATTAGATCCCTCCCAGTCAAAGAGGCACATGCTGAGTAGCAGAGAGTGTTATGAGCATTTGGAGTTTAAGCTCCCAGTAGACTCAGTAGGAAGAGAGCGTTACGATGGGCCCGGTTGTGCTCCTGGTGCTCTGTCTCTCCTGTTTGCTTCTCCTGTCGCTGTGGATACAGAGCTCTGGAAGAAGGAAACTTCCACCTGGCCCTACTCCTCTCCCAATTATTGGAAACTTACTCCAGCTAGATGTGAAGAACATCAGCAAGTCCTTAAGCAATGTGAGTATGTTTTGTGTTCTTCCAGCAGCTTGCCATGGGTAAGGAAATTAACATCTACTTCTAAATAAAATAGTTATTAAAATATGTGTTAAAATAAAATCATTAAAGCATGTCATTGTAAAGCAAGTACTCCCCGTAGAGTATTACTTTTGGTTTTTCACCCACAAGAACAGCGAAATAAAATACTAAGGCATTTTATGAGTGAGGTACTTTAGGTCTCTGTAGGCTACAATAAAAAAATAAAGTAGCAAAAGATGGGAGAGCTGCTGCCCTGTTTATTTTCCCATTATTTACGGTGATTTTTAGCTGAAGATAAATGGTAAGAGAGATGTTTTTG
>NW_005303979.1:0-739 GCF_000412655.1 Myotis brandtii
GGTTGCCTCCCACATGCACCCCAACTGGGGATTGAACTCACAATCTGGGTAGGTGCCCTGACTGGGAATCAAACCACCAACTTTTAGTGCAGGGGCCTATGTTCCAACCAACTCAGCCATATAAGCCAGTGTGTACAAACCACTTTTCTTGTTGGCTCTTTACATTTGTATTCCTTTCTATGATTAGGCTTGTCTCTACTGAGGACCCTTTAATATTGCTGAAGCCCAAAGAAACCTTTGCTCAAAAAACTTTTTAATCTCATAGAATGAAAATACAATGCATTAGGCTTTAGTTTGTTGTAAGGAATGACCTAGCACAACCCATAGCTTTATTTTCTCTCACGTGGTTAGTGACCTAGTAAGGGGACACTGGTGTCCTTGAGCTGTAGCTGTATATTCTGGGAAGCACAGCAGAGACTGCTTATTTGCTCTAGGACATTCAACCAGCAAGTTTGCTTTCTCGTCATAACTTATGTCCAAATGCAAGGATGGGAGACTTGGTCTGTTCCCATAGTGCCTCTCTAACTACAGGTTCTTTCCATAATATCAAAATACATCAATAATATTTAAGGCAGGTTTTTGAACTTGGCATTATTGACTTTTGGGATCAGATAATTCTTTGAGGGGGTGGGGATGGGTGCTGTCCTGTGCATTGCAGGATGTTTAGCAGCATTTTGACCTCTACTTATTAAATGCTAGAAGCATCCTCCAGTTGTAACAACCACAACAAAAACTCCAG
>NW_005303980.1:0-739 GCF_000412655.1 Myotis brandtii
TTTGCACCAATCCTAGACTCCAGGCTGCGGAACCATATAGTCATCTAACCAACAGTTGTGGCTGAAGGGAACGCTTGAATCTGGTCTGCAATCATCCAACCAAACTCCATGCTGCATCCCGGTTCTTAAAACCCACTGTGTCACCATAATTTCAATCCAAGCTAGCACCATTTATCCCCACCCCAAGATCCCCCAACGGTCGGGGACATATCCTGAGTGTCCACAGCTTGATGGAATTTCATAGTGGCCACTGCCAGGGAACCAGAACCAGAACACAATCAGCATGACACAGAAGGCCCCTTGGGAACTCACCTCAGTCAGAACTCCTCTTCAAGCGTATATTGGTTTGAATGGCACCCCCCCAAAATTCATATGTCCTGGAACCTCAGAATGTCACCTTATTTGGTAATGGGGTCTTTGCAGACGTAACCAAGAAGAGATGAGGTTGTGATAGAGTAGGGTGGGCCCTAAATCCAATGACAATGTCCTCCTCAGGGCAGGGAGACTTGGACACAGACACACAGAGGAAAGGCCATGTGAGGACAGAGGCTGAGACCGGAGCGATGCAGCCACAAGCCAAGGCTTGCATAGAGCCGCAGAAGCTGGAAGAGGCAGGAAGGCTCCTCCCTGAGAGCCTCAGGAGGCATCCAGGCCTGCCCAAGCCTTGATCTCAAACTTTTGGCCTCTGAACTGTGAGGGGATAAATGTCTGTTGTTCAAGACCCAATTTGGTCCTAGCC
>NW_005303981.1:0-739 GCF_000412655.1 Myotis brandtii
AAAAGGGGGAGCAAGTGGACCCAGCTACAAAATGTCTTGGACTTTCAGCTAATAAAGAATGTTCTTGAGGGACAGATGAATGGGAAGCAAACAGAAGTGAATGAAGCTCTGAGGACTAGTGTGGCAAATAATACTGCCTACCCTATTCAGTTGGTAGAGCTGCCCACAGCTGTACCTTGAGACAGATTCTTTGTCAGCTCTGTGCTCCCTGTGGAAGTGTGCTGTGATGAATTAGTGATGCCTGACACAGACTTGGACAGGAGAGATGCTTCAAAAGAACTCTCTTAATTAAATATTATTCTCAAAACAACCCTGCGAGATAGATTCTATTAATCCCATTTTGTAGAAGATGAAAATGAGATTTAAAGAATTTAAGAAGGTTTTCTAAGGAAATAATTGATGAGTGACAGGGCTGGGATTTGAACTTCCCTGTCTTTCTGCAAAGCTCATGTATCTCGCACAGATTGAGATGACAGTCCCAGCATTGGCTACCTCACAGGGTTATAATAAGAAGACTTTTGTGAGATGCTGTCTGGTAATGTTCACAAAATCTTATACTACAGAGAGTACTTATATGGCACCCATATATAATGTAAGGCTGGTCATCTTTCCACGTCTTGTCTCATGGGAATACTGCTATCTGCCAATGACTCATTTTGGAACAGAGGCCAAGTTCCTATAAGTCAATCAGTTCTGAGTATTTGCCTTCAAAGAGTTCTGTAAAATCACTTTTATAAAA
>NW_005303982.1:0-739 GCF_000412655.1 Myotis brandtii
AACGTAACTAATATTGAAAATAGAAGTTGTAAAGGAATTAGACTTGCTTTATAAAGCTGCTTTGCGGTTGATTTTGTGTTTATTTTATATTAACTGAAAGCCATACTTATTTATTCCCAATTAGCTCCCACTTGAGATTCTGGTGGAACGTAGTTTTACCTCCTTGCATGTCCAAACAAATCCTTTGCTAAGTAACCTAGGGTAATGCAGAGTCAGAGTAACGATGACCACTTCATAGGTCTGCGTATGACCTGAACTGTAGCCAAAGTATCTGGGTTGGCTGATTCTTAATGAGAGATCAAATGAGACTTAATTAGGATTGGAAAAAAACAGGCTTAACCTAAGTACTTTATGCAAAACTTGAAACTATTCATTAAATGCCCTCTATGTCTGGTTAAAAAGACATTAGACTGTATGCTTCTTTTTCTTTTCTTTTTTAATTTGCAAAAAGTAAAAAATTAATAAGGCCCAGTATCTTTTACCAAAAACAACTCTATATGTACAGAGGTATTGGACTCTGGTTCTATTATTGTGTTTGTTAGTTTTGTATATTTGTTTTTGTTCTGTGGAAGCACAGAATTGGAGTAATCATGATTCCAGATCACAGAACACTCTCATTATTGGTCCTTTCTTAGCCTGCCTTCTTTTCTGTCTGTCCCTCCCTCCCTTTCCATATTTCTTTTATTAGTTATCTTTTAGAAAACAGAATAACTATTCACAAATCTGAAACAAAATCCAG
>NW_005303983.1:0-739 GCF_000412655.1 Myotis brandtii
GGTGGGGCTCCTTGGACAAAACTAACTCATCAATTTGTTTAAAACAGTGCTGTCCAATAGGAATAGTATAATGCGAGTCACATATAGAGTTAAAAATTTTTAGTTATCACTTTAAAAAGTGGAATTGATTTCAATGATATGTTTTTTTTTAACCCAACACATCCCAAGAATTATCATTTTGACATGTAATCAATGTACAAAATTATTAAAGAGACATTTTACATTCTTTTTTCTCTTTGTGAGGAGTCTTTGAAATCCAGTGTGTATTTTATACTTATAGCTCATTTCAATTTGTACCGGCCACATTTTAAGTCACAGCACAAGTCAAAAACTTAACCTTTGTAAGATAATCACATCACACACATACATTTCCAATGTAGCTTTGGTGCCTGAATTCAAAGCTGCCTCAGCCAGTTTAATGTCCATGACTTATAGATATGAGCTTCTCCAGGGGAAGTCTGGAGACCAAAGGAAGAAGGTCCCATTAAGGTGTTTGGGCCCCAGGGCAAGGAAACTGTGCACCTTTCTAGTCCATCTTCCCTAGGACCAGAAGCCTGTAGTCCTTATGATGCTTAGGACCCTCTGTCCCACAAAGAGAACTGAATGTGTAAACTACATCCCATGAAATCCTATTGTGAGCAGGAAGCAGAGAACACTGTGAGCATCCATCTTTATGCAACTTTCCCCCAAGTCTTCATAGATCTGAAGATGCTTCCTCTCCTCTGGTGCTGGCTGCCCC
>NW_005303984.1:0-739 GCF_000412655.1 Myotis brandtii
GCAGTGGCCGGTCTTGACTCTGTCTTCACTTCAGGCCCCTCGGGGTCTTAAACACTCAGGCTTTAGAGCGAGGCCCCTCCTGGGAGACAGCAGAGAGTAGAATGCTGCGGTGCGTGCAGATTTGGAGAGGGGACCAATTGATCCATCACAGCTCCCATGAGTGCATCCTCAGCAAATGACATCAGTGTGTTTGTTGGCACTGAGAAAAGAAGAGGAAATAATTATGTTTAAAGCGTTTTATTACTGGGACTTGCCCGGTTGTTTGCTGTTGTTGTTTGTTTATTTAGAGTACGCTCCCCCAACCACCAGCCCACCCGCTTTTCCTGCCAGGCTGTTTTCCTTTCTGTGGGTGCTGGCCCACTCCTGAGCTGATTTAATCTATTAATTATAGCAGGGCAGGTACAGAGTAAGGAGCCCAATGATGCCATATGCACTCATATTATTTTTAGTTGTCTCTGGGATACTATTGAAGGGGACAACTTGAAGAAAGAAACACTATGCGTGTAGGAGGGTGGGGGAAAGGAAGAAGGAATTTTTGCCAAAGCACAGCACTCATTACTTAAAACTAAATGATGCTTCTGTAAAGAGCTTTTGTTTTAAAAGCACACGCTCAGTCACCTGCCAAAATCTCAGATTTACTGCTCCCGTTCACCGATGCCAATGTTGAAACTCCCTTCACCTGCCGCTTGCTGAGTCTTTCATTTTCTCGATCCAAAAATTACTGTAGGGTTGTTGTTTA
>NW_005303985.1:0-739 GCF_000412655.1 Myotis brandtii
AGAGACTGTTATTTCTCTATTATTTTCATAGGGAAGACGCTAACATTGAAATGCTGTATTTTTCTCCATTCAACCGATGCTTCAAGGAGTGTTCACCTACTTCTTTCTGCATCCCTAGTACTGCAGGTTGTGATTTCATCAGGACAACATAGCAGGGTGCTCTCGTCAGTGAAATTCAGGGGAAATGAGCTAAACATGAAATGCTGCTGGTTTGCCAGGGCCAATCTTCCACTCACAAAATCTAAGTGCTACTTGTCTTTGTAATTGCAAGTGTAGGGATGCATCTTTCCTCACCTAGAAGTACTCATATAATATTAGGTCATTACCAAGCTGGTCTTCCATGTTCACTGTGTAGTTTTCTGTATAATGACTTGAAGGGTGGGTAAAATAGGAAATAAATTTTGGATTGCTCTTGATTCAGATAAAGGGCAGAGAGTGCTGCAATGTTACTGTTCTTTTTGCAAAAACCAGTAAACTATTTGGTATAATTTTTTAAATGCACATTTCGTTTAAATATGAATAAGTTGTTAGATTTTGACCATTAATTTGGTTTTTATTTTTCCTAATGCTAAGCAGTTTTCACAGGTCAACACAGTATAATTGGCAAGGGGAAAAATGTCAAATGGAAGGATGAAGCAATGAAGTCTTCTCAGAAAGACAAGCCAACAGTGAGGGTAGAAATCAACCTCCTTTATATGTATTTGAGATATGTACTAGTAATCACAGACATGTAAAAAAA
>NW_005303986.1:0-739 GCF_000412655.1 Myotis brandtii
GACAACATGTTAACTAGACTTATTGTGGTGATCATTTTATAATATACATAAATATCAAATCATTATGTTGTACACCTGATAGATATTCTCTTTGGTTAAACATTTGTTCAAATCTTTTCCCACTTATTGATTGGGTTGTTTGTTTTCTTACCATTGACTTTTGAGAGTTTTTATATAGTTAGAATATAAACCCCTTGTGAGACATGTGGTTTGTATATATTCTTCCAGTCTATAGTATGAAGTTCTATTTTTAAGTTTTTTGAGGAATCTTTATACACTCTGATTTCCATAGGAACTGAACCAATTTACATCCTTAGCAACAGTGTACAAAGTTCCCTTTTCTTTACATCCTCAACAACAGTTATTTCTTGTCTTTTTTATGACAGCCATTCTAATAAGTGGGGAATGAAATCTCACTGAGGTTTTAATTTGCTTTCCTTTATTGAAAGTTTTTTATTACTGCTTCCATCTTCTTAGTTGTTATTGGTCTGTTCAGATTTTCTAATTCTTCATCATTCAGTTTTGGTAGGTTGTATGTTTCTAAGAGCTTATTTTTTCTGGGTTATCTAATTTGTTGGCATGCAATTGTTCAAAGTAGTCTTCATGTTTCTTTTTATTTCTGTGGTATCTGTTCAACACCATTTTTAAAAGATTTTCTTATTGATTTTTTTAGAGAAAGAGGAAGGGAAAGAGAGCAAAACATGATGTGAGAGAGAAACATTGATTGGCTGCCTCCTGC
>NW_005303987.1:0-739 GCF_000412655.1 Myotis brandtii
TAGAGAGAGAGAGAGAGAGGAAGGGAGAGGGAGACAGGGAGGGAGGGATAGAATATTCTTTTCTCTATCTTGCCAAAATGTTTTCTGAGGGTAATTATGATATTAAGAATAACCATAGTAGGAGACTTATATTGTGCCTACTATATGCCAAGAGCTGTTTTAAGCATGTCATGTATACTAGTATGCTCTCCAATCATCCTAACATCATCCAATGAAGTAGATACTGTGATTATTCCCTACTGGACAGAGGGACATTGAGGCAGAGATAAGTCAAGAAATTAGCAACAGATGATATAGTGGCAGAGCACGACTTTTTACTATGTATTTTGAAGATAAAGCAAAACAGTGAAATCACATATCCTCGATCAAAACATTCTGCTTGATAACAAATCCAACTTCTGATGCCTCCCTTTCTTCCTTTTGTTACAGTTCTGGCCTGTTACTGACCCAAGAGGTTTCTATTGTCTGGGCATGTGTGCGGTTAACCATTCTTTTTCTATTTAGTACAACATGGAAAAAGGCTGGTATCAGATTTCCCCAAAAAGCAGATTACACAATGTGCAAGTTAGACATGTGAACATTTGAAATTAAACAGAGTAATCACATAAAGAACGAGGAGGCACTGAAGCTCAGCTTTGGTTGTGGCACTGGGCCAAAAATCGGCTAATAGGATTTGGCTTCAACCTTGGTTTCTGGCAGTCCAAGGAGCCAAATGCCTTTCAACTATATTTTTGGCAAC
>NW_005303988.1:0-739 GCF_000412655.1 Myotis brandtii
AAAAAAAAATCCTCTGGTGAGGATTAACCAAAACCAAAAAATAAAAAACGTAGTTACAAATCACTCTTTAAAAAAATCACAGGTGACACATTCACCACAAACTGTGCAACAATGTAAATATAAATAAAGAAAAAAGTGAGTGCTCTTCCCCAGTGCTTCTGGAGCCTTCACCTCAGTCCCCACCTTCTCCCTGCCTTGGCCCTAAATACAGCATTGAACAGCCTGGCCAGTCTTCTCTATACCTGTCTCCATGATATTCAAACCCATACCAAAATATATACTCATACATGGAGAAGGTGATACACTCTCTACAAAAACTGAGAACCTGTTACTTTGCAACTTACTAGGTGTAGATCTAGTTCACTACCTTGAATAGCCTCATAATATTACAGGGTATAAATATACTGTAATTTATCTAACCATTTCTCTACTGATGAAAATTCAAAAAATTTTCAGCTGTCTCTGGTACTACAAACAATGCTGCAATAAATGCCCTTATGCACACATTCTTATTAGTGCATCTATTTATGTAAGCTAAATTCCTAAAAGTAGGGTTGTTAGGTCAAAGTTACATATAGTTTCAATTACTTAAGTAACTTCACTTACTTTCTTAAAATATATATAGCAATGTATTTCCTGTCAATTTAATTCTTGATTTGTTTTATATGGGTATAAGATGGTATATGGAATTTTTGAATGTTATTTTCTTTCTTAGCATTAATTACAGATAATTTTCTAT
>NW_005303989.1:0-739 GCF_000412655.1 Myotis brandtii
AGGGCCAGCACATCTCCCCAGTATAAAGTCAATTGTTGATGTTCATCTCACAATTGGTAAACATTAAGCCTACCTTCTGATTTCCATTTTCTTCCTTTCTCTCACCTCCCTTCCTAGTTTTAAGGACGAACCCAATAATGCATGTGCTGCATAAGCTCAGGTTCCCCTGGGCCCTGGAGACCAGAGGTTTACAAGTCTAGTGGAGGCGGTAGATGAAAATCATGTCTCAGCATTTCAAATTGCGAATTAAATTTCTAGTGGACATGAAAGAGGTTCTGTACTATGTTCACAGAGCACCTCCCTCCAAATTGCAAGAAACAGCTTTCAAACCTGGATGTTTTTCCATGTCTAAGACTCCCTGACCACCCATTTTGCTGCTCCCTGAGAGCAGGTCTGTGAAATAGTTCATCTCAATCAAGAGATGCTTTAGTGATTCTAGCTGCTTCCCATCCCCTCAGGCTTCCTGGAGTGGGGGCAAGGGAAAGATTATGGGATGAGTTGATGGTGAAAAGAAACTATGTGAATGTGACTTCTAACGTAGGATGGGATGAAGTTGTGTGTTTTTTTAATCTCATATTTCATGCAGGGCTGGGCTGAGGATGTGGCAGGCATGGCATATGCCCTACGTTCACTACCAGAGGGGGCTCCCTGCCTGCCACAGGTGAGAGCCAGCTCTGGGGTGTCTTCCCCATTGGGGAAGGGGGGTGGAGGGGCCTGGTGGGGGGGTTGGGGACTTTAT
>NW_005303990.1:0-739 GCF_000412655.1 Myotis brandtii
AATCTCACACAAGCGTGCATGGCAGACGCCAGCCCTTTTTCCTCCTTGATTAGGTATCATGGTGACTTATGAAATAATAGCTTTAAAGTAACTTAAAAAACACACAGACATCTATTCTTTTTTAAAATGCTAATGATGAACGTGAACAAATCACTCTCTACAAATTCGTTCAACTTTATCACTGGGAAGTGGACACGCTGGATGAGAGTGAAAATACTACTGGTGTTATTATTATTACTGTGGGTATAAGTGAATCCATTTATCACTGTAAAAAATGTATATGAACTGTTATGAAAGAATGAACTAAGAAATCATTCTGGCCATAACAGATCTGAGTGATCGGAGCCTGATATTCTCTCAGATAATAGGAAGTCAAAACAAAGCTGGCTCAGTTGTATTTATGTATCGGGACCTAAATAAAAACAATTCCTGGTGATACTATTTAGAGGAGAAAGCAAAGCTCTTCCTTTTCCCATTAAAATGATGCATTTAGTTTTTATAAAGAGATTACTCCCCCGGGCTTGAATCATGTCTGTAATCCTATAAATTAGCTTCCTCCACCGCCCCCGCCCCGCCGCCCCCGTGGACACAGCCTTACAGTGCTCCTCGCGGTACCTTTCCCGGGTGCCCTCCATCACGCAATGGGCTGGCTCACTGTCCTTCATGTCTGCGGCCTGGCTCGTTTCCAGCAGCTGTCAAATCTGCAAACATGGCTGGGATTGGAGAAGTGTGCGCATGA
>NW_005303991.1:0-739 GCF_000412655.1 Myotis brandtii
TGACATGGATTCTACAGCCCAGTCCTGGCACAGAGGAAAGGAGTGCCGCTCGCTCGGAAAGCCACCTTGAAAGAAGGATGGCACAGATGTGCCCCACCCCCAGCTGGGAGGAATGCCACGCTCACCCGTTACCTTTCTGTGGCTATGCTGCCTCTCGAATGCTCTGCTTTAAGCCACTGCTCACTGCACGCTGGCTGACCAGGAAGGCCAAGGCCTCTCTCCTCCAACTACCTGTGCTGCCAAGAAGCAGAGTCACGCTTTTACCTGGAACCTTGAAAGCACGGCATCCACAGTGCTCAGTGAGAGCGTTTACTGAAAGAGAACAAGCATTTTCTTGATCCTTTGCTTGAGATTTGTCTATCTCAGCATGACTTTAATTGATATCTAAGGCATTTGGAATTACTTGAGATTTGGATTCCAAAATAAATGGCAGAGTTTAACTCTCTTTGGTATTCAGGCGTCATCTTAATCTGCTTGTTTCCTACTAGTATCCATCACCTTCTAAGTACTTCATGGTTATGACTTAACTAATACTGTTGAAATAATCAACTCTTACCCATTCATCCAAAAAACTTTCAAAGAACACGAAAGGGAGAAGCCTCTGAAACTACAAATGTTGAAAAGACAGCCAGAAAGAATGACAGAACGAACCAGTAATGCCCCTCTGCCAATCCACGCTCAGGGCTCACTCTCTGCCATTCAGACCATTCTCAGTGAACGAGGGTGCTTCTGGCAGGGT
>NW_005303992.1:0-739 GCF_000412655.1 Myotis brandtii
ATCAACTGAGAATATAATATACAGTATCAGCTAAAATTTGGCATCTTTGTGGCTCTATTTTTTACCTCTCTTTTTGTTAGCTGGGAAAAAATAATGGCTGTCCAGTAATAATTTTTCATCAAATTCTTTTGATTATGGATTTATTTTAATCAATCAATTGAAAGAATCAAGTGTCTAATGGAATATTTTATGTCTAGTAACACAATGACAAATGTTTGATTAAACGTATATGAGATCATGCACACATAAAACACATAATTTGATCATTCAAGCAATATCAAGTGACACCCAGAATTTTCAAAAGAGTAGAAAATCATCTTTATAAAATCCCAAATCCTTTTGGAGAATAATAGTCCAAAAAGAGTAGGCCATAATAACAAGGTAAGTACTTCTTTGGAAGAACTCACATATTTATTTAAGCAGGGACAAAAGGAAAATGTGCTATAAACACTCTAGCTGCCTCAGGTCACAGCATGTGGCTAATAACCTAATAGAGAAAAGAATTTGACAGAATCTACAGGTTAGTCATGATGGAAATTATTTTCATGACTTAGCTGACCGGTCCTTTAATATTTTCATTGTAGATAAAGTGAAATGGAGAGATATATTACACTGCCTAGCATGCTCTCGGTCTGATTTTATTCCTTCGCTTCATTTCCTTCTCTAGTTTTCTCCCATTTTATTTGATTTTGTTCCCATTGGAACTAAACAATAAATCACATGGTTTGCTTCTCAAATG
>NW_005303993.1:0-739 GCF_000412655.1 Myotis brandtii
TTTTTTTTTTTTTAGAAAACCGTGTGCAGGATTTCAAAGTGACTCCAGCAATCACTTTATGCCCCTAATGGGATAAAGTTTATGCATAATGCAGTGTGACCTTTAAACTACTGACATCCATGCTATGTTATTGTTAGCGTTGCATGTTAAGCTAGCAAATTTTTCAATGAACTCTCGCTGGCTTTACCACAGACACAGATGGGAGGCGGGCTCCTCTTGTTCATAAGGTTCTCATTATTAACTCAGCCCGGCTTGAATATTTGACTGAAGGGAAGGGCCGTGTCATTATTTTCAGATTTCCTTCTATGACTTAACTGGGCTCCATCTGCCAGCTTTTGAAACGCCAAGTATTTCTTGGCGCCAGACTTGGCGTCCTGCTCTGTGACTACCACCCCCAACGCTCCGGCTCGAGGAAGTCTCCTCGCCATCAAAACAGTTTAATAAAACTGAAATGGTGATTAAGAGTTACTCATCAATTGACGAGGCATGCCAAGCTGGGGCTATTTGTGAATTATTCCACACAATCGTTTCAGCCAAACAAAGACAATCCGCATTCATAGAGGGGCAGGCTAGGAAGCTGGTTCAACGTTTCCATGATTTATAAGGTCTGTGTTGTACTGGAAACCACATTTCTTTAATAGGTAAACTGGCATTCCATTGAACAATTCAATCTGCTTTAAATCTAGTCTAAGGCTCTGGGCAGCTTAAGGGACATTCTGAATATAAATTTAATTCCTCT
>NW_005303994.1:0-739 GCF_000412655.1 Myotis brandtii
TATCTATCTATCTATCATCTATCATCTATCTATCTTTGCAATACTTTCTCCACACACCAGTAAAAAGTAAACAGTAGCTTTTCTGTTTGTTTCACTGGTATTTTCCTCCACCCAATTCATAGTAAGCTCAATAAATATTTGTTGGATGAAGAAATGATACACTTAATGACTCTCTTATAGGAATATCTGATTTACAGGTGTAGTGGTTTGAAGTGTCCTACCAAAATTTGTGTCCACCTGGAACCTCAGAATGTGACCTTATTTGGAAATAGAGGCTTTATAGATAGAATTAATTAACGGTCTGTAGATTAAGTCACCTGGATTTAGAGAGACTTCAAATTCAATGACTGGTCTTTATAAAAAGAGGAAAGGACACAATCACACACAACAGGCCATGTGAAGATGGAGACAGAGATTGTAGTTCTGCTGCCACAAACCAAGGAATGCCCGGGGCCAACAGAAGCTAGAAGATGCAAGGGAGGATTCTTTCTT
This sequence comes from Myotis brandtii, assembly GCF_000412655.1. NCBI lineage: Eukaryota > Metazoa > Chordata > Mammalia > Chiroptera > Vespertilionidae > Myotis > Myotis brandtii. The sequence goes on from NW_005303994.1 coordinate 493, forward strand.
TGGCCCTTTAGAGGGAGCATAGCCTGGCTGACACCTTGATTTCAGACTTCTAGCCTTCAGAGAGAATAAAATTCTGTGTTTCAAGTCAATTAGTTTGTTTTACTTTGCTCTAGTCAGACTTAGGAAACTAGTACTACAGGGAAGTCCTTTTTGTCTGACTCCAATTTGGCCAAGTTTAGCAACAAGTAGGCAGTTAGGAGTAAGGGGTCCCACATTGCAAGAGGTTACAGCCAGGCTGAGGGACCAC
>NW_005303995.1:0-739 GCF_000412655.1 Myotis brandtii
AGAGATGACACCCACCTCACCAACACCAGGTGAGAATGTGACTCCTGCTCAGTCGCTCCTAGTGGCTCTGGTCACTGCCCTGAAACCCATTTCACCTCGGGTTTCTCTTCCTGATTTGACACCAAGAGCCACTCAGACTTGTGACTTGAGGCTGGGAGATCTGCCCCCACATCTGAGTGTGGTCCAGGCTTTACCAGCTTTCACAACACTGCCCAAGATTCCGGTTCTTGCTTTGCTGAGGGCTCGGACTCTGCCTCTGTGGCAACCTTAGAGGGATTGAGCCTCATTTCCTTGAAGAAAAGGCCAACTTCCCCAAATCACAGCAGGCTGGAAAGTAGCTGCTGGAGCAGGCACCTATCGCTACCTCAGCGGAAGGTTTCCCAGAGAAATTCTAAAAAGTCCTGATTTGGCGCTGTTCCCTTATCCACTCCCACATTCCAGTCTGGCCCAGGCCCAGCTGGCTTCCATAACTGTGGCATGGACTCTGCGAGAATGTGACTTCAGCTCATCACTCCTAGTGGCTCTGCGCACTGCCCTGAAGCCCACCTCACCTCCTGTTCCTGACTTGATACCAAGAGCAGCTCCAACTACTCTTTTGAGTGCAGGAACAGTTGTAACGCCCCCACATTTGAGTTTAACCCAGGCCTTGCCGGCCTCCGCAACTCTGTCACAGACTGCAGTTCTTGCTTTGCTTTGGGTTCAGGCTCCACCTCCAGAGGGATTGAGGCTCTTTTTCTTT
>NW_005303996.1:0-739 GCF_000412655.1 Myotis brandtii
AATTACTTGCCTTATAAGCAAACAAAAACACATTTCTTAATTGACCTCCAGTGCAACTGAAAACACCACTACTCTTGAGATGCTACAGGTATTTCTTTGAGTGCCTGTCCCACTCTTAGGAAGAAGTTCTAATAAAAGTGTTGGGGCTTTAGTGAAAAGATTTGAGCATGCATCTTGACTCAGCCAGAATGTGCGCACATACAACCCCATTCAGGAAGTAGACAATATCTTACCTTTTAAAGTATCTGACAGACGTCTTTCCCTCCCAAAGCCCAGACTTTAAATATACTTCCATTGCCTGGCCCTTGTTGAGGAAACATATCGCATCAAACAGATGAGCAGACATCAGTTGCTTTGACTGCCTGCTGGCAGTTGGGGACAGCACACACCAATCTTGGATATTCTGTTCGGAGATGGGTAGAATCATAGGCCATCTGTTTTCTAATTGGCCTCACCCAAAGCAAAGACACAGTCTGTGTTTCAGTTTGCAACTTGGAGCAATGCTCCCGTTCTGCCCTCACAGAATATAAATGTCTGTTCTCCTACAGAGATTGACACAAAGACGCTGTTTTTTTAAAAAATGTTACATTGCAGCGGAAAGGTTCCCAAGTTCTTGAGAAAGATACAATTCCTGGGTTGTAAAACAGGCAGAAGGTGTTTAAGGAAATTTAAACTACAAAGAGGCAGAGAAAACATGATTAAGTTTTCTATAGTAAATGCTCTAAGCCCTAACCGGTTT
>NW_005303997.1:0-739 GCF_000412655.1 Myotis brandtii
TTTTTTTTTTCTCTTTAGAAGGATGGAACTCCTCTATTCTTAAATGGCCCCATTGCTTTTGCTTCTCTGTGCAAGTTAAGGATGCATGGTCAGGAAAAAACGCAAAATTGGATGAAAAAGTCTAATTTGCTTTCTTGTTAGGTTTCCTGGGTAATTTCATCAGGCCTTTCCTTTCCCGCTGATTCAGCAAGTCTGTCCAAAAATCAGCCCTGTTTGAAATGTTTCTTCAGAACGTTATATGTACTGAAAATAAACTTTTCAAGATAGCTTCCAACTTCGCTTAAAATTTCAATGCTGGTTAAATTTTAACACATCTTTCTTTTACGCAGTCATGTGAAAGCATATAGACAAGTTTCCTAGATTCTGCTTCTGATGCATTTGGTTTGGGTAGGGAGCTTTGCCACCAATCAATGAACACTAACTCATTCAGCTGTTTGGAGGAAATGCTACTGGCTGCACTTCCTTGGGTTCATTTCTCGGGTTTTAAATTTATCTTCAGTGAATTTGCATATCTGAACACATTTGAATAAGTCAAGGACTCCACGTACCTGTGAAAAACTGATTTGGGAGACATAAAATTGCTACTCCAATCTCTGTCTCGTTCTCACCAGGCAAGCGTGCAGTGTGGGTGCATGTGAGCTCTGCTGGCAGATGCTCACCCAGAAAAGCATAATATCCTTCCTTCTCCCCTCTGGCCACCCCTCATCTCATGCACATTATGGGTTGGGGTGTGCTGCAT
>NW_005303998.1:0-739 GCF_000412655.1 Myotis brandtii
TAGGCCCCCACACTTGACCCCAACAAAAACAAAACCCAAATCCAGGCCTGTGCCCAGGCGCTCTCCCTACCCTTGACCTTGCTGTGTGCCTGCAGATATGCCTTGTATGCTCCAGGGCCTGTAAATAACCTTTTTTCCTTCAAAGTTTTCATATGTTGATTGCTGAAAGGCATCTTAAATTGTAATAAAAACCACAAGGGTTGGTCCAGTTGTAACATTGGTCTAGAAGGGAAATGTCTGCGGGGAGCTCTCGGGGGCCCATGGGAGCTCCCCAGGCATTTTTGCAGGTAAGATAGACTGAAATGGGCACAAAACAGTAATGCCTCATGCTTTGACATTCAGGCTGGCTATGAAGCACTCACAGTTGCTTAAGACTTCACTAGGCATAGGAATTTTTCAGCTCCACTATAATCTTAGGACACCACCGTTGTGTATGTAGTCCGTCTTTGACCCAAATGTGGTTATGCGGCACATGGCTGTAGGACAAAAAGCCTGACCCTCCCTTTAGCAAGAGGGAGCTCCTCCTTTTGAGTGCTTTAGCTGGGATACCAGTATTCCTCCTGCCTTCCAACTTGAACTGAAACATCATTTCTCCTTGGGTCTTGAGACTGCTGGCTTTGGACTGAAATTTATACCTTTGGCCCTCCTGGGTATTCAGCTTGCTGACTGCAGATCTTGGAACTCCTCAGTCTTCATAATCACACAAGCCAATTCTTTATAATCTCTCTCTCTCTCTCTC
>NW_005303999.1:0-739 GCF_000412655.1 Myotis brandtii
TGTGTGTGTGTGTGTTTCCTGGTGGCACACTTTCTTCCCTTGACACTGCAGTAATTCATAATTCAAGAAGTATTGGATTTCATACAAGCAGAATTTGGTGTCCTAATAGGCAAGGGATTTTGTTGAGTCTGTACTAAAGATGATGTTCATAACAATAGGTAAAAGTTGCTTTGTCTTTACCATGTGACAAAACTGTTCAAAGTGCTTTATATTAACTATTTCTTTTACAGTATCACAATAACATTGGAGGTAAGTGCTATAGCCGTCATTCTTATACATATAAAGGCAACTGAGATATATGGAATTTAAGTCAGATCTCCAATGTCACATAAGGGGACACACATCAGCCCCTCACCCACTATGATGGGAAACCAGAGTCAAGCACCATGCACCTGCTCCAACCAGTGTGTTATGAGCCTTCCAGTCTAACCCTCAAAGCTCATTCTGAACCATCTAATCTGATGTAGTTCTGTGTCAGATAGTGGGCTAGAGAGTGAGATTTGAGATAATGGGATTATCTCTGGAGTTAACTTTGGCTTAGGGATTAGGATAAATTGGTGATAAAAGGAAAGTGATGAAAGTAAGTGGAAATGGGGACTTTTGTACCTTGAATGTGCAGATGCCAGAGAATAAATAAGCCTCTTTGATAGTCATCTAACCTTGTCTCAGTGGAAAACAAACATTTGTCTCCAGTGTGCATAATATTTTATCAAATAGTACTCTAGTGTGCCACATATCC
>NW_005304000.1:0-739 GCF_000412655.1 Myotis brandtii
TTAAGAGATGTCTCAGGTGTTCAAAACTACCTGAAGTCTGGGCTTCAGCTTTCCAGCAGCCTCTACTCCTGTGTTCTACCCAACTGTTGAATAGATCCTCTGATTCTTTGTTGTCCTTTGGTCCCTACAGGAACCTGAGACTTCTGTTCCCTTGAGCTTTTGGTCTGTGGGCATCCAGGCCTGCTTCACACACCCTGCTAGTGGATGGCAGCTGAACAATAAGTTCTCTGGTCAAGCAGGTTTAGAAAAAGCCTATTTAAATGGTTATTCTGTTTTCTTTTTTGGTAAGACTCATCAAGCCTTTAATATGCTTGCATTCACAAAGTTGAAAATAACAGGTTTTCTGAATATATTTGTTGAAGGAACATTAGTTTTCCAAGTTTCTTAAAGGCCCAGTGTTATATAGAACATATTATGAACATGCTTTAAAAAAGTAATATTAGATGAGGAAGTCTCCATGGTCTGTTTCAGTTTTACAGATTCTGATTAAATGAATAACAAGAAATGTTTTTGGAGAAGGTGAGTGAAGTAGCAAAATCTGTTAGTGTTTAGGCAACTCTGTCCAAAGAGTAAGAAAGCCCTGCATTTTGGCTACTAGGGAGTTGTTTTCTGTAATGAAGCAAGGAGAAAGCAGAAGACTAACATTCCTTTATTTGTCCAGTCATTGTGAGAATATTTATTGAGAACTACAATGTGCCAGGCATCAGTCTAGAGCAGTGATGGCGAACCTTTTGAGCTC
>NW_005304001.1:0-739 GCF_000412655.1 Myotis brandtii
CATTACATTTTATTTTATATTATGTATTTCATGTATCTACAGTCATGTAACAGTTAATGATGGATATATGTTCTGAGAAATGCATCATTATGCAATATAGTCATTGTGCAAACATCACAGAGTTCACAAAGCTAGGTGTTATATATAGCCTGTAATACATCTAGGCGATATGGTATAGCCATTGCTCCTAGACTACAAGCCTGTATGGCATGTTACTGTACAAAACAATAAGAGATTAAATCAAATACAGGAGAAATTGATGCAATGAAGAAACAGTGGACACGAGATATATGAGGTGGCTGATAGTGTAACATAGCCCATTGTTTTACAGCAACCTTTTGAAATATATGAACACTAAGATAACAATAAAAGTATACCATAATAAATACATACCAGTAACATAGTTGTTTATAATTATTTTCAAGTATTATGTACTGTACATAATTGTATGAGCTAATTTTTTATATGATGGGCAGCACAGGTTTGCTTACACAACAAACATGAGAGTAATGTCTTACTTACACTATGACCTCATGATGGCTACCATGTCATTAGGCAATAGGATATTTCCAGCTCATTCATAATCTTATTAGGCTAATGTCATATATCCAGTCTATCAATGACCTAACTTTCATTATATAAAGTATAACTGGATTTATTTGATTTTTACTGAGGGTGTGCAATCAACAGTGACACTCATAGCACAATAGGGCTGGGTTTTTTTTTCATTTTTTATTTT
>NW_005304002.1:0-739 GCF_000412655.1 Myotis brandtii
AATCTGTAGTTGGTTGAATCCAGGGATGTGAATGAAACCCAGGGATATGAAGGGCCAACTGTATATTATTGAAGAACTCCATATATAAGTGGACCTGGGCAGTTCCAACTTGTATTGTTCAAGGGTTAACTGTACACTGCTCATTGGGTTTAAGGCTCATCCTAAATCCAGAATGATCTCATCTCAAAACCCTTAACTTAATTAAATCTGCAAAGATCCTGTTTCCAAATAAGGTAACAATTTAGAGGTACCTTGTGGTAAGACTCAGGCATATCTTTTTTGGGAGACACAATTTAATCCATGAGAGTGTTGACACTTAGAAGATGTTATTTACTGAAGAATACATTATCCATCTGTATTTTCTCCTACTACTTTTATTCTGATATAAGGTAGAGATGTAAGTTTATTTTTTTGTATGACAGTGTTAGAAAATCACCCAGTTAATAAACGGTGAACCTATGACTTTATTTCAAAGTCAGCATCTTTTCTGTTAAATAGAACTACTTCCTTTTAGTATTCTAACTTTAAAAACTTTGCCCAGGAGGCTGTTTTTGTCACATATCTTATAACAGAAAAGACTGCTATTATAGGCTTTATTGGCACTTTATTCATAGCTGAATTTCTAAGAAGAGTATTGTAGGCACTTGAGCCCCTTTTCAACAGTTGTTATTCTAGGAAAGAAAAAGAAGTGCCATTTGGGAAAGTTTGTTGGAGAGCTTGGTCTTGAAGCAATGACTTA
>NW_005304003.1:0-740 GCF_000412655.1 Myotis brandtii
GAAAATTGAGTTTATGAAATCACTCGTTTCTTAAGCAAGATGTAAGTAATAATAAAAATAATATGCAAATAATATGTACCAGTGTGGTTCTGGTTTGAGCAACTGAGCCACTGGTGATTAGGGAGCATCTCAGTGGTGGTTCTATTGAAATCCTCTTTCTTGTAGAGAGTTTTTTCCTGCATTCCACTCTGGTCCATGTCAATGAAAGTCAGACAATGTTTATTATATTTATTATATGCCCATTGTCTGACCGACTCAGCTAAGTGCTGGGATACAACACTGGGTGCAACACAGCTGCCCTCAAAGGGAGTTGACAATCTATCGAGGGCCCGGGCAATTACATTATGGAGAGCCCAGCAGCCATCTGGAACTGTGAGAGCATAAGACCCAGGGGGCCTGTCAGGCTGGCCCCTTCTTTGTATCACAGTAATACACGATGAAGAGCATTACCATCTGACTTTTCTGAAATTATTTCAAGTCCATATTTTAATACTATTTCTATTGTTCTCTCAATTTTTTCCCTCTGCTATTTCACAAATCTGTGTTAGAATCCAGTGCTGCTGAGAATGTTCAGCGTGCAATTTTCTCCCAATGCAACATATTCCACTGATGTTTTTTCCATGAATGCCTCCCTCAAAATGCATCCGGGAAATAGTTTCTGTAGCCAGAGACTGTATAGTTCTTGCTGGAAGCAAGTAGGAAGAGAATGTTTTCCGTAGTAATGGCTGCCCTGAAGCTAT
>NW_005304004.1:0-740 GCF_000412655.1 Myotis brandtii
CTTTTATGGAAGCATACAGGCCTTCTGGTTTAAAGATTAACGAGAATGAAACTGCCATTAGCTTTTAAAGACAGTTGGGACTGCACAGAGGGGTGTATGGTGCATTTCATTTTCAAGCGAGGATCACATTTTTCTGAGGGCCAGCATACCAAAGTCGGGCTGACGGTGATGGGACCACTGACTCCGCATGTGCGAGGTTTGTAATTCTCCATTTGGTGAAGGTTGAAGGCATTCTTATTTAAAAGATCAATGCAGGTAGCGTTTGCAGAATGTTAGGTGTAATTTTTTAGATGTGTATTATCATTTGGTAATTTTGAGCCTTGATTATGTATTTGTACATAAAATCTCCATAGAGGTTATTTATTCTTTAGATGTTTATCCTCTTTATTGGCACAATATTTTTCTATAAAAATATTAAGCTTCATAATTTGGTAGTGATAACATAGATTTGGAGATAGGAGAACATTCATTTTTATTCATTTTCATTCGAGCTTTACTACTGGCAATATTAGCATGGACAAGTTACTTAGTTTTTATTTCTCCATTTTGTTGTCTGTAAACTGAAGGGTCTAACTCTGCTTTTAGGGTTCCTGGTAGGATCACATGTGGTCACGCTGCATCTAAAGCACTGGTCATGTTGACTGCCACTCATAACGGCATTTCTTACTGGACGCGTTATCGAGTTACGGCAGTGTCTTAGGACAGTTCAGGGATTCAGGAAAACATCATTGATGACTTTT
>NW_005304005.1:0-740 GCF_000412655.1 Myotis brandtii
CTCTCTGAAATCAATAAAATATATTTTAAAAAAGAATTAGTTAAGCTAATACTGTCCATTTCTTTGATTCCTCTACATTTTACTTCCTTTTTAGAATCTAGCTTCAAGTCCTCTTTCTGGAGCCAAGGAGAAAAGTGGGAGGACCGGACAGTCAGGACTCTTTGTTTTTCTGGGTATGGAATGCTCTTTGCCCCCCTTCTGCTTAGAGCAAAAATTGCATGGACACGTACATTTGGAAAACGTTTTAGGCAACAGGTCGCTCTCTTACTTGAAATGAGATAGCTGTCATTCTGGAGCCACTTATGAAACTTTTTAGAAAATGAATGTGTGGGTTTTTCTTTTTCATATTGGTGCAGTCACCCAGGCATCTTGGAGCCTAGTCTGACAATTGGTGAAGTCACTGCAGAAGGCCCACACTTCCTGATTTGCATTTCGCGCTGTCTGCTTGTCTGCTGCAGACGTGGCCTCTGGCAGGGGCAGTGCTATCAGACTGCAGTCGTCCAGGTGTTGGCAGCAGGCTGACAGGTCTGGCTGCGGGAGACCCCAGGTCCTTACCGCTGTCCATCAAGCAGGGGAGAGGACCACCTCCCCTGTCCAAAGGGGGAGGGGTGCTGGCACCTCCTGTGTGGCTGTGTGAGAAGGGGCTTTCCTCCACTCCCCTGGAAAATTGCAGCGAACTGCTGTGCGCCTAGAAGAGGGAGTGTTTAGTGGGGATGGAAGGGAATTCACTGAGCGCCCGC
>NW_005304006.1:0-740 GCF_000412655.1 Myotis brandtii
ATAGCAAAGCATTTCCTTACCCACACATGGCAAAAGAGAAACAGCAAGGAAATATATCCCAATTCCAGGTACACGCAAATAAACAATTTCTGCTCCATATAGCTGTCCCAGTTTGTCTCTAAGAAAAGAGGCTTACCTGACATGATGCTGTTTTAAAATCAAGAACAAAACAAAAACAAAAAAAATCATCATTTTGAAATCTGATTAGCCAACATCTAACTTCCTAAATTTATAGCTTCAGTTTTCAAAAAGGATACCTAAAACTCCAATTTGTTTAGGAAAAGTTAAAGAGACAAACAAAAAGTTGCCATTTCAAAGGGGAATGCAAAATCAACAATTTATTCAAACATGTAATGGAGTGTCTCATATTGGTCAGGCCTATGATAGGACCTGATAGGACCTCAAGAGTGTAGTGACTGCAGTCAAACTGAGGCACAAATATCAAACACATCGGCTTTTTCTTTTCTTTTCAATATACTTATCAGTTATATTGATAATGGCTACATATTCTGGAAGTTTTCCTGTTCAAACTGTATACCATGAACATCTATTATGTGCATGGCTGAGAGGTTAGAAAGGTGAACAATAGGTTATATTTATTGTTTCCTATGTACCCCAGACACTACATATTCTCTCATTTATCAATCCAGCAACTTCACAAGTTAAATGCATCCCTCCTTCAGAGATGATAAGCTAAGGCTTAGAAAGTTTAAAAGGCAAAACTGGAAAGTGGTAGATTT
>NW_005304007.1:0-740 GCF_000412655.1 Myotis brandtii
CAACCACTGAGCCACGCCAGTCAGGCTTGGATGAGTTCTTAATGAATGCTCATAAAATTAGACAAAAAAATAATAGACCATACATTTTTAGTAAATTACCCTCTTCAGTTTTGAAAAACAATATTATTGAGGAACAATTTATATGTAATAAAATATAGTTCAAGTTTTTCTGTGGTAGCATTCCAGTACTGAGTACTCATCTTTTTCTACTTAAAATATTTCTACACTAAAACAACATTGAAAAGACGAGAAGGGGCCTAAAGTAGTGGATATAAGAATAAGCAAGTTGAGTGGAGAAATAAGTACAAGAATGTAAGCCAAGATTTTTCACTTTAGTGAGAAAGTAACATGCTTAATGGTTGTAGTAAATATAAAGAATAAATGATTAATTATATTTTTAAAATTGGCATTTATTTAAGGGGTCCTAAAGTATCAAGATATCTCCCTTGAGTAGTTTTTAAAATTAGGTTCATTGAGTTATATTTTGTATGCAATAACATTCACCCTTTTTAAGTGTACAGTCCGATGAGTGTTGGTGAGTATTTAATATAGTGGTATAACTAGCACCAGGATCTAGAGAGAATATTTCCATTACCCCAAAAAGTTTCCTTTCGCCTTTATCCAATCAGCCCCCTCCTCCTGCTTCTACCCCCTAGCCCTGATAACCATTGATCTATTTGTCCCTATAGTTTTTCTTTAGAATGTCAAATAAATGGAATCATATATTGTGTAGTTTTTTT
>NW_005304008.1:0-740 GCF_000412655.1 Myotis brandtii
TTTTTTTTCTCAACAGATCCACCAAGTGTTTTCAACATGCCTGAAGCAGATTTCAAAAGAATTTTGTGGGTACTATCCCTTCCTATTATCACATTACTTTTTCTAACCACACCAGATTGTAGAAGAAAATTTTGGAAAAATTATTTTGTGATAACCTTTTTCATGTCGGCACTTTGGATATCTGCATTTACATATATCCTTGTTTGGATGGTCACAATAACTGGTATGTATCTTGAATACAAGAGAACAATTTAAAAAGAAAATAATCAGTTTCACATAAGAACTCCATACATTCACTAAGGTAGTCTAGCTAAGGAGCAAATTTCTTTTCTAGCAAAGAGTAAATATAATGCTATCCACCAAAAAATTCAATATTAATATACCAATCATCCAGGTTTTGTGAGTGCATATCCCATATCAACTATATTCTCAAAATTATACAGCCCAGGGGTATGAGTCAAGGGAATCATCTCATAAATGAAATAAATTCACAGGATGTCTGTTAGACTAATAATTAAATCACATTGCATGGGCTCCATAACTCTTTATATTAAGTTCAATCACATAACAGAAAATATAGCAAGATGTCACTGTTTGGGGAAAACAATGATGTTCACAGTTTAACTAGAATACGTTTTATTTTGCTTTTTATTTATTTTTGCCATTGACTTTTAGAGAGAGTGAAAGGGTGGGAAGGAGGGGGAGAGAAAGAGAGAAACATGGATGTGAGAGACACACAT
>NW_005304009.1:0-740 GCF_000412655.1 Myotis brandtii
TTTCAGGGTTTGAGTTCTGGATATTTCCCATGAACTCTGCAGCCCTTGAAAGCTCTGGGTGTTTTAGCTTCTCAGTTTTTACTGATGGCAGTTCCTCAGGCACTTGAATTCCTTTCCCCAGTTAATCTCACCTTGTTTCCTCCAGTTTCCTGCTCTGCATAGGATGATTCTGCCTCCACAGCCCACAGACACCACCTAAGATGGCCAGCGGAAGGAAGAACCCCGTACTCCCTGGTTGTTTGGTCTATCCAATGCCAGTTCTCAGTGAATGTAAGTGTGTACTTGATGGTGTTATACACGGTGGCATCTCTAGGAACTGGAATGTGTGATCTATTCCACAAGGGATAGGGGCTGTTATATTGGCTTTGTATAGTGTAAAGGCCATTAGTTTGAAAGCCAGGAGACCTGATTTCACTCCCTGCTCTTTCTTCCACTAACTCGAGCTGTACAACCTGGATGAATCATTTGCATTCTAGGTCTCAGCCCCTTAATCTCTAAAATGAGGGATTGAATTGGAGATAATGTACAGACTTCTTCAATCTTAAAATTCTGAGTCCAGGTATTATAAGAGATCAATGTCTGGGTTCAAACCCTGCCTTACCACTTATTCATTAAGTGACCTTAGGCAAATCATTATATATATACACATTTATATATTTTTAATATATGTTTTTACTGATTTCAAAGAGGGAAGGGGAGAGACTGAGAGAGGTAGAAACATCAATGATGAGAGAGAATCA
>NW_005304010.1:0-740 GCF_000412655.1 Myotis brandtii
AGAATGGTGACTATACATGCACCTCATGTCTTCATTGGTGACAGATTTTAAATGAAACATCATAGAATCAACGTTGTTGGTGTGTTTTTTCCTTGAATACATGTAAATAGACTTTCCATCATTAGCCACAAGATTGCCAAGATTAGTTTTCTTTTAGATTCTCAAAAACTCAGACAGATCTAACAGGATAAGCTACAGAAGTCAAGCAAAAACTCCCAATCCAATCTTCCATCAAGAGCCAATTAGTTGAAGGCCTTAGAAATAGAACAATGCCCCAATTCTTTGCAGCAGCAAATTAAAGAAGCCCTTACCTTTTAGTCAGAATAAGTGACAGATAACCAGCATAATAAACTTAACAGACATGCCTGCAATGCACATTTCTCAGTGGACTCCCCAAAGCACTGTGCATAAAACCCCAGCCTGCCTGCTCCAACCTTCACTGTCTGAGACACCCGCTACCAGGGTAACAAGAAAGGGCCGAATGAAGCAGCAATCTTAGTTTCTTAAAAACCTTTGTCCTGGAAAAAGGGAGGAGAAAAGAGCAAGGGGTGGGGAGAGGGAAAGGAGGAGAAGAACAGAATAATTACTTTCAGGAAGGTGAAGTGGTGTTTGCCATGAACTAAATGCACAGCGACCAGCTTTTCAAGTTTGAATGGCTCTGCTTGCAAGCTCCTGAAAGAATCTGCCCCTACTTCTGCCACTTGAGGGGAGAAAAGTGTGTGTGTGTGTGTGTGTGTGTG
>NW_005304011.1:0-740 GCF_000412655.1 Myotis brandtii
TTCTTCTTCTTGGACACGTCATGCTATTGTGTCCCAAGATGATAAAACATGCCTTTTCATTCCCAAGCCATGTGCACTGTCATGATCTCATTTGATGCTCCCATTAGCTCTGTGACTTAGCCCCGGAGAGATACTAATACAAAGAAAGAAGTAAATCCGTCATCCATTGTGACATAGTAACAGTTGAGGAATGGAGCCTGAAGCCGGCATCTTCTACATCATAGCTTAATCCCTCTTTCTGCCACGCAATGCAGAAAAGAAGTGGAATTTTAAAAAGTAGAATATACATCTTGATTGAGACAAATTGTAGCGAAAGAGATTCGTGGGCTTCAGTATGCCTTAGGAACATCCCGTGGGTTCCACAGGGAATCTGACGAGTGGATCGAGCCTTCTGGCCAAGGGGCCGAGCTGTGCACTTAGGACCTCACTACAGCCCCTCCCTGGGTCGTGAGCCCATGGGAGAGGCACAGTGTCAGGTCTGAAGGCCATTGTTGAAAGGAGTACACAGTGGGTCACTACCGGGGCAGCTCAGAGGCCCCCGTGACCTCCCTCAGCGTTGAACATCATCAGAGGCTGGGCAAGTATCCAGGGAAGATCAAATGTATTGCAGGGGGTTTGCCTTTGCCGATGGCAAGAGCCAGTTACTCAGTACATCTCCCTCTCTCCCCGGTGCTGTGTTCACATCTTCTCAAAACCTTGCCTTTCAGAGAGCAGTGGGATAATGTGGCCAATGTTAGGGA
>NW_005304012.1:0-740 GCF_000412655.1 Myotis brandtii
GTTTGGCACGCTTTTGGTTAGTAATGTAATACAGTTGCAGTGGTGGACATTTGTTTCTTACTTTCTTACCACCTCCCCTTTTCCTAATAGCATTTAGATAATTCTTTTGGGAACTAACACCTTCTTCCATAGAATTTGGGAGAGATGGGCCCTGATTGGCATTGACCCATCTTCTGAAGACCATCCTCCTTGTGCAGCGGTGGGCAGACTTCAGCCAGGCCTTACTTAACACATAGCATTTTCCTGGTCTGTGTTGATGAATTCAGTCCTGGGCATGTGCCCTCGGTTGGTTGAATCAGAGTGAAGCCCAGGACTCTTCTTTGATGGCTGGAGAAAGAGAAAATTTCTCTTGTTCAGAATGGTCTGGGCTGCCCAGGTGAGGCCTGGAACTGCTGCAGCCACTTTGTTCCCATGAGGGAAGCCAGCTAAAGAATGAGGCAGACATAAGGAAGAGGTGAAAGAATTAAAGAGGGACTGAGTTAGAGTAGTGATCAAACCATCTCTAATGTCTGTCCTACTGCTGGACTTTTTTGTTACATGAACTAATAAATTTCTTTTGTTGTCTAAGCCAATTTAAGTTGGGTTTCCTGTTTCATGCACTTGTCCTAACTGATAAAATTGCATTGTATACTTTTTCTATAATTTGGAGTTTACAGTAATAGAGATGGAACCCTCACATCAATAATTGCATTAAGTATCGTTTAACCATTAAGGCAAAACTACGTGGCAGAAAGCAATGT
>NW_005304013.1:0-740 GCF_000412655.1 Myotis brandtii
TATAGAGCATTCCCGTTTAGAAATGGAATGCTGATGTCTGTGCTCAGGTTCAGGACTTGCTGAGCCAGTAGGCAGCCTAGAAGGTATTGACTTAAATCACTGGCAAAGAAGCTAGCATGGTAGATAGAATGCTACCAGAATCGCCATAATGGTAACTCATTTCCTTGAATCGAGCCAGTTCATGGACCCAGAGTCAATTAATTAAGGGAGAGACTGTCTCCCTTTGAGGAGGGATTGCACTACACACCTCAAATACATGCTCTAAGTGCTTTCTAGTGCCTTCACTAGAGGGACAATGACATTTACCCGGGTAGCTGTGAACTAGAAAATGGGAGGTACCCAGACCTGCCAAGGTCTTGACTCTTGACATTGGCTTTGAGTTTGCATTAATCCTGATGACCCAGTGTATCACCAAGGTCTGTAGGTTGTAAGGGGTGGGGAAGAGACGGGAGGCTTTGGAAGTCAAGTGACAAGTGCAGAGTGAGGCAAAGCCATCTCCTCGTGGGTTCTGTGAGCCATGGAGACATCCTTTCCTTCTTGCCCAGTTTCGGAATGCCGTGGGAAGAGATGTAGTTAGCACCTGGCAGAATCCTTTGTCATGTGGAGAAACGGCTGTCTGTGAAGCAAGAAAGAACAGAAGCTGTATCACCCCAGTGCTAATGGGAGAAGTGGGAGGAATTCATTTTCTCAGAGTCCAGTAAAGACTGGAACCGGGCAGGGGGGCCAGACTCAGGGAAGGA
>NW_005304014.1:0-740 GCF_000412655.1 Myotis brandtii
GAGGTAATGAGGTTAAATGAGGATGGAACTCTAATCCAGTAAGAACAGTGTCCTTATCAGAAGAGGAAGAGAGGTACCTGGGATGTGTTGCACAGAAGAAAGGCCATGTGGGGACAGAGAGAAGGTGGCTGTCTGGGAGCCAAGGAAAGAGACCTCAGGAGAAACCAATCCTGCCACACCTTGATCTTAGACTTCAGCCTTCAAAACTCTGAGAAAGTAAATTTCTGGTTCAGCCTCCCAGTCTGTGGTATTTTGTTTTAGCAGCTTGAGTAGCCTATGTCATTCCCTCAAGCACCTTTGTCTCTGCCTCTCTGAGGGTGATTTTTGACATCCAAGAGCTTGCTCAGCTTCAACAAGGTCATCTTAGAAGTAGAGGGATATTGGGCCTCCAGGAACACTCCTCAAGCAACAACAGATGAGTCCATAGATAAATGCCCCAGCCTTGCATCATCTGTGGGAACAATTCTGAGATGTGTTTCCTGAGAAGATCCAGCAGGGTTGAGCCTCATTGCTCACAGCACTGACTTGCTCGTTAATGCAAACCTCATTGGTTTTTCTCCTTCCCTGCCTGACCTTGGCCCATGCCCTCACTTGTTCTTCCTGGGGTTACTTTCCAGTACACAAAGTTCACACAGTCCTTGATTTGGTGTCTGCCACTGCAAGAACCCAAACTCAGTCAAGAAGTAGGTTCAGCCCAGCCAGGGTGGCTCAGTGGCTGAGCGTCAACCTATGAACCAGGA
>NW_005304015.1:0-740 GCF_000412655.1 Myotis brandtii
CTCTCTGTAAAAAAAAATCAATAAAATATATATATATCTTCATTTAGCTAACAATAAACTTAAAATCCATCAATATACTTCCTAGTTCTTGATGTACTATGCCCAGACAGAGTATGTCATACAATAAAAAGAAAACTGAGGTGAAAAATGATTTGCTATTTTAGCTTATCAGTTATCAGGGTTATTTGCAAGTAATTGGGGGGAAGGGGCTTATTCTATATCTTCCCACTGTCATGCAGATAATGCTTTGATCTGGAAGGAAGTTTGGCCTCAACTAACACAGTCCCTTCCTTTTCAAGGGACAGAAACTGATGTCCCAGGAGTTAAGTGACGTGTTGCAAGCTAGTGAGGACAAAAACAAGAAGACAGCTCTCCAGAGCTCAAGGTCTGGCTTTGTGCACTGCGCCTGCTGCACCTGTTCCCGCCAAGCTCTCCTGAGAATGAATCAGGGTGCTCACCAGCACCTCTGTTTGCTGGGCTGCAGGCCTCCCAGGGAGCATGGTCTATAACAGCACCCTTTCCATGTCTATCAGTGCCCCCTTCCATTTCTCTTTGCCTGAGGTGGGAGGGCATTCTCTTCCCTTGAGTCCCCAGACTGTTAAGGACTTGAGTGGCCCAATATTAGCACTCTTCTTCCTTCTGAGTTTCTGAACCATTTTAGAGGTAAGACAAGTGGGTGATCAAAGTGTAGGGAGACGGCACCTTTATTACTGATAAAAGCTGGTCTGGAGGAGGACATG
>NW_005304016.1:0-740 GCF_000412655.1 Myotis brandtii
TCTCTCTCTCTCTCTTCCTCTCTCTAAAATCAACTTTTAATTTAAAAAAATTTTAAAGCTTTGAGTTAAAAATATTCATTGGATTTATAAGCTATTCAAAATAAAATATGGTTATATGAATTTTTGTTTAATATGTATCACTAATTATTGCCAAGTTTCAACAAATCAGCATGGAATTTAGAAGTCGGCCTTCAGATCGGGTCCTGGCATGGACCTCTAGCATTCCTGTCTGTTTGTCATAACATGTCCAGAGATCTATCCCAGGTGCATCACTCTTAATGAACATGTCACTTCATTTTTAAGGTGAAAAATGAGGCTGGTCTCTGAATTATTGATAAAAAGCAAGAGAAGAGAATAACAACTCTGGCAATCTGAGGGGGGAAAAGTGTGACTAAAGGTATTTGGACCGCACTAGAATGTTACTCATGCACAGAAAAAACAAAGCCATGTTCAAACAGGCAAGGGGTGAGAGGGCCAGGACAAAACAAATCCCTTCTCTCTCCCCCAGCCTCCCATCCTCCCTCCAAAGTCTCCCATTAGCAGAGCCTAATGGGAAGCTGTTGGCAATACAGAAACGTGTTTTGTGGCATTTCCACCCCACGTCACAAAGCAAAATATGAAAAGGGTAAGTGTGGCCAGCAGAATAACAGGCCCCTAAAGATGTACACATCCTGTCACCTCCCTTAGCAAAAGGGACCTTGCAGATGGGATTGCGTTAAGAATCCTGAGATGGGGAGTGA
>NW_005304017.1:0-740 GCF_000412655.1 Myotis brandtii
GGGGCGAGGGGCTGGGGGCACTGACCAGTCCCCACCTCCTCCCGCACCTGCCACTCACCAGTCCCTCCAGCTGCTGAGCGTCTCCAGGCCTCCCTGGGTCACAGGCTTAGTCCCAGGGGGTCCCCACCTGCAGGCACGTCGTCGCCCGCCATATGCTTGGCTAAATCCCCTGTGAGTCCTTCCTTCACCTTCTACCTTCCAGAAATACAACTACCCTGCGGTTCTTCCTACCCAAGTTCACTGGTTCTCGTGAGTTCACACACTTACTTTTCCTGTTATCATTGGTTGGCTCTAAGGCAGTGGTCTCGGTGAGAGTTAACGTGAACAGAGTGTATTCGTGATGAAATTGCTTTGTGGAGCCAGGAGTTTCAGAAAACACTTATTGACCAGGTAGTTTTAATACTCAACTAAGCTTCTTTTGGTCACTTAAAAAAAAAGAACAGGATTTGCATGGCAATCTCCAAATAATGAGAAATCCAATTAATGAATCTGCCACTATTGACGGGGTTTTCCCCGGGGTGGGCCCTACCTAACCAGGAGATTATAGCGCCTTCTCCACGTTCCAGCTCCTGCAGAATGGCGCCTACCCTAAGCTTCCTCCAGTGAGAGGAGGGTGTGCCTGCGCACGGAGCGCTCTGGAATCACAGGGCCGCCCCGGGGGCCACACGAAGAATGGGCCATTTCTGGGGGGCAGCTGGCAGCCTGTGTCTGGATTTCTGGGTTGTCTGGTTTGGCTCTTC
>NW_005304018.1:0-740 GCF_000412655.1 Myotis brandtii
AAGCCCACCCCTTACGCTGACTGGTGCCCCCACTTTATTCCCCAAAAGACCCAAAGCTATACTATCGCTGTGCTCACCATTCTGGATCACAATTACGCGCTCCTGTTTTCATAGTCCCTACATGGGTAACCTGAGGGCACAGACTACACTGTATTCCCTTCTGCCCCTCAAGTGCCTTACACATGCCTGGCATAGAACAAAAATATTTGTTGAATGAATGAATTAAAACCTCATCATGGCAACACTGTGCTGGGCTGAGGGCACTTGAGGTGGAATTGAATTTACACATCTCAATGCGAGAAGGTGGCTCCACGCCAGGGCGGTGCTTTCAGAAGAAGCGACTAATCAACTGCCTGTTACCTGATCACGGCCTCCACGGCGCAGACCAGCTCCTCGGCGCCACATTCTCGCGTGTTGATGGGCGGAGGGGAGGTCTGGTAGAGGTGGGTCTCGGAGGCAGCCCCCACTTCGTTACTGTGGTGATTCGAGTGGCATCTTTTGCAGTAGCGAACAGGCCTGTTTCCGTGACGATCGCAGCACCCTGCTGAGAAGCAGGTGACAACTGCTCTTCTCACATGGGAACTGCAGTTCTAGAGGCAAAAGGAGTGAAATCGATTAAAATGAATCGCTGAGGTAAATGCGGCTCGGAACTGGAAGGGATGGACACTAAAGGGGCCACCGAAGGTGGAAGTGCCGCTGACTCCCCAAATGCAGGTCGTCTCCGACCCGCTAGGGTTCAG
>NW_005304019.1:0-740 GCF_000412655.1 Myotis brandtii
TACCTTTTCCAAATTCCTGACCCAAAGAATCTAAAAATGGCCATTGTTTCTCATGCTATGTGTAGGTTGGCCTGTTACACAGCAATAATAACTGCAACTCTCCCGAAGGTGGTGTCCAGGTATATGGAGAGAGGGATACAATTTAGCATCCTGATGCCAGGGGGGAAGAATAGGGTATTTTTGAGTGGCATTTTTTGTGTCTGTTCTGGTCTCTGGGATGATATGCCTAGTCCACCTGGTTGCTCTTTTCTTTGCTGGCGTTAGTCGCTCTGGTCTGTGGACTTTGTTAACTGTCATTCTTTTCTATTTCTCTTGCTTTCTCTTTGGACTTCGTTGTAACCCTCATGGCATGTTTGGGATTACTCAGCCTTATTTCCACTCCCACAGATACTGTTGGCCCCACAGAAACCTTCTCTGACTCCCATTCATTCCCAGATCTAATTCTGAAACTGAGAGCTGAACCCCCTCTGCAGACTTGCAGTTACTTCAGGGTCTTGTTTATGCCATAAGACACCAAAAGTGGCTCAGGATTGATGACTCTCAGAGTCTCTGTCTGCCTGACCATGCTGCTCTACCAGCTTGGGTATGTGCCCCAGGCAAATGAAAGGGCAGCCTGATCTGTGTTTTGTTTCAAGAGTTCTCATGAGAGGTGGAAGCCAGGAGAAGACCCCACATACCTTTCTGCCATTATTCTCATTTATTTAATACTAGAGGCCTGGTGCATGGATTCGTGCACCGGT